>NC_087171.1:8135766-8138266 GCF_035594125.1 Scylla paramamosain | reverse complement strand
GACCCTTTTATGGGACTGGCATTTCAGTGGGCATTTTTTTTTTTTATTGGATTTTTGTTGCCCTTGGCCAGTGTCCCTCCTACATAAAAAAAAAAAAAAAAAGACCCACGAGGCAGCAGGAAGAGAAGGTTCATGGATGCATTATGGATAGATATGCCAGTAATGAGTGTAACAAGACGCAGAAGACAAAGTAAGAGTCAAGTGAGTGATCCGTTGTAGTGATCCTTAACATGAATATCCAAAAGTTGTCAAAATGTCTTAACTTTACTGTGTCCCTAAAACAGTATGGTCTCTTTCAGTAAGTGAAAATGTGTTGATCCAAAATCGTAAACTAGAAAGAGCGACTCGAGTTATGTTCTTCCTCAACTTCCAGCTTTTCTTTGTTTCTCGTTACTTCAATCAAGAGTTCAATTAACACTTCGTTGGAATCAACTGTACATTAGTCACGCGCCCCAGGTCCATTTCAACACCATGCACGATATATATAGTCTTACCTAGAGATGGTGGCGGAGCTGCCGACGTTCAGGGGAATGCGGTGTTCAGCTTCAGTGGCGTTCTATAATTAACATCTCTTACTGATCTTACACTGCGTACATTTTACTAGTCCCAGAGAAAGTTTAGGAAATTTTTCTTGTCAATTTAAAAGATAATACGAAGTTTATATGGAACTTTTTAAATTTGTTATAATTTAATTAATTAATTTATTTATTTTTCTTTTTTACGTATATAGGAGACTTGCTATGATGTAAAATCTATATGTGAATAGTCCATATAACTGAGTGTGTTCTGCCGCGTCTTGGTCACTAACGCAGGCCGACATTTGTCAAATCTCAGTGTATTCTCGTTATGTCAAGTGAGATACAGATTTATGATAAGTGAAAAAAAAAAAAAGAATGGTGCCAATGAATGATCCAACACTGACCCTGGAAATAAAAAGAAAGACACAAACCTCTGGACATCTTCACACAATTGCAGAACCAAATTAGATAAACTGTGCAACCCCTTTTCAATTATTTATTTATTTATTATTATTTTTTTTTTCAGCAGCAGCAATTAAGCATGTCGCTTTTTTTTTTCCATTGCTTGTCGTGGTCAGTCTCCTTTATACTGAAAGAGAAAGAGAAAACACAAATACACTGACATCCCTACATCACTACAGAACTCGCACAGGGTCACCGAGAAACATCGTCACTCGTGAAGAGAATGTAATTTACTCAAATTCTTCACTGAAACCTTCGCTCTGTCAACGATGTGAATCACATAAGAAAAAAATAATAAGAAGAATTGGAGAATGAAGAAAGGGAGAGAGAAAAGAAAAAGAGTACGATCTAATCTGACGCTTGGCTGAATCTATCTACAGTTTTCCTTCACTTTGGTTCACAGGAATGTTCCAGTTTATCTGACTCGATAGAAACACGATGACAGAACGGAATCTTCACATTCACAACATTACACTTTTAAGGAAAAAAGTCACAGAAAATAACGGATATTATCTAGTCATTAAAAAGGGAAAGAAAAACAACCAGTAGCTTAAAAATAATATTAATCACTAGTTTCACGGGTTTATCGTGTAGCACTTTTCCCAGCCTGCGTACAGAGGTCACTAGCCTGCCTTCAACTTTGCGGAAATGCTTGCGAAATCCTAAGTTACAAGGGTGGCAATGAAACGTTGGGGTGCACTGGCAAAGTCTCTCACGGTTCTGGGATTAATTTAAGTCTCTCAAGTCTCAGCAACAGGAAATGAGTAAAGGCACGAGCGACAGAGTACCGAGAAGGCTTGTTTGAGCTTGTTTGATGTCTTGGTAGCTGTCGCGGTGGATGAGATAACACAGGAGATCAGAGGGAGGAGGAAGTTAGAGTCTTGTTTTGCTGCACACACATGTACTAAAGTCGTCGGCGTTCAAGATTTGGAAGGAACACACTCTGGGCTGCTCACAGTGAGTCCAAGTACACCGTAGTTTGCCTCCTAATATCATGGTGAAATTTACAAAAGTTATAATGAAAAAGCACAACATTGTATGAACTTTTGCCAGGCATGACAGTATATTCAGTGCATCGTGGCATGATTGGTAGAAGGTAAGGTACGAGTAGATGGAGATAACAGAAACTGGGGTATTCCTGGGGAACCTCACTCATAGGAGAAACAACACAAGGAGGAAGGTCACGCACATCTTTTAATAGTACCAAACGTTTCGACTTTTTCTTAAGTCATCTTCAGTGGTTCTCAAGCAAGACACAAAAAAGAATAATAATCAGTCATAATATAAAACCGAAGTAAAAATGTAGGAATAAAAAAAAAAAAACTGAAAGATAGAAAAATATATAAAACGTAAAATACATAAACAATTAAGTGAAAGCTACATAATGTTTAGTGGGGTGGCAGACCATGTTATTTAACAATGTTTTTTTTTTGCTAATGCGTATGGATTCTAATGTACGTAAATCAATGTTATTACAGGAATCTATGAGCTTAAAATGTTCTGCACGAAGTTCAAGCTCA
>NC_087171.1:8123266-8128266 GCF_035594125.1 Scylla paramamosain | reverse complement strand
TGATGAAGCAGGCAAGACAGTTATCGCACGAGAAGACTAAGGCTGTATATCATTACCATCACCATTATTAATGCCATTAACATTATTATTATCGTTATTATTATTATGTACGTCCATAATATTATATTCCGGAGTTCTTTTCACGGCGCGAGATGAGTGTGAGTGAGTGAGCCTCAGAGGAGCATTATGATTAAGTTAATGGGGCAAAGTTTTCTTCCTCCTGAGTACTAGAAGTTCTCCCCTTCATTCCCTCCTCGCCTCCCTCTGGTCCCTCCCTCCCCTTCAGGCCTCAGGCAGGATGACTAGGGATCCCCGCTGCCACTTTCCACGCCAGCTCCAAAAGAACATTCCAAAGTACGTACCAAGTTCAATCGTAAAAGGAAGAATGATGTCAGAAAGTGTTAGATTGGTCTCTCTCTCTCTCTCTCTCTCTCTCTCCTCTCTCTCTCCTCTCTCTCTCTCTCTCTCTCTCTCTCTGAACACAAGACGAAATACAAAAGACAGAACCATTCATGAATAGATGTAGATAATTATATAGAGATAGATAGATAGATATATAGATAGACAGATAGATAAATAGATAAATAAATAGACAGATAAACAGATAAATAAACAGATACATGTGATAGACAGACAGACAAACGTGCACAAACTTATTTTCAACAGGCAAGGCGGCATATTCATCACCATCTTGCTCGTCTCTCCTCCGTCGATTTCCAAAAATAGTAAGTCGCTTATTTCCTCCGTATTAGAGAGGCGGTTCCATTAGCCTCTTCTCCTGACAGATCGAACTCTTCATTTCCCAGATTCACCCCTCTCGGGAAATTTCATTCTCGCTTCGCCCTCATCTCGACAGCAAAAGAGAAAGAAAGAAAGAAATCGAGTGAAAAAGATTCTTATGATGTCTTTTTTCTGTTTTCTTTCTTCTTTCTTTTCTCCTCCTTCACACTTAAATCTTACGTATGAACGTGAGTCGGGAAAAGAATCGAGAGATTGGAGCTTGTTAAAGGAATGTGTGTGTGTGTGTGTGTGTGTGTGTGTGTGTGTGTGTGTGTGTGTGTGTGTGTGTGTGTGTGTGTGTGTGTGTGTGATGTTTTATGAAGAGAGAAAAAAAGGCAGCAAAGCAAGAAAGAATATTCTGAGTAATATTAAAGTTTGTTCTTCGCGAGGTGACCTCTCTCTCTCTCTCTCTCTCTCTCTCTCTCTCTCTCTCTCTCTCTCTCTCTCTCTCTCTCTCTCTCTCTCACACATTTCCCCTAAGAAAAGAAAAACAAAACTATTAAATGCCACGATTTGGTGTACAGTTCATCACCACTAAGAAGAGGTAAATAAACTACGTAGGTAAGCAAAAGATACTTACCTACCTACATAAGATTACCTTTAGCTACTCTCCGCATCACTGATCTACGCACCTCTAAAGTAAGTACCTCTAGGCATCTCGCGTCTGAAAACCACATGCTTATATGGGACAGGTTCTATTGCCACGCGCCGCATCTTGTCTCTTTCCCATTCCTCGTAAATGTTCCTCCAGTAACCCGCATGGGAGGACACCAGCTGGCTAATTTGTGCATCATCTGCCCTAGAGTAGAGGAATCAATGCCTGCGTGTTCCTGGCTGTACAATCCTCGGCGCCAGTGGTCTTGAAAGGGAATCCTGGCAACCGATGATAGAATAAGGAGGTATTTAAGTGAGGAATTGTTCAGCCTAGTTAGTTAGGCGTATTTTGAGGAGGATTTGAATTCATTTTTTTTTTTCGGTGCCTTTTAAAATTCTCTCTCTCTCTCTCTCTCTCTCTCTCTCTCTCTCTCTCTCTCTCTCTCTCTCTCTCTCTCTCTCTCTCTCTCTCTCTCTCTCTCTCTCTCTCTCTCTCTCTCTCTCTTTACAACAACAACAACAACAACAACAACATGCACTACTGCTACTACTACTACTACTACTACTACTACTACTACTACTACTACTACTACTACTCCTTAACGTGTGTTTCATATAATTGTGAATATGCAGATGATTTAAGGGCACCGTTCCTAAGTGAGCTTTATAATCAAAGTGATTTTTTGTTAATCCAGGAGCATGGTTTGTTTATGAGTCAGCTTGATTGGTTTTATGGAGTGGGTGAGGGTGTGAATGTGCACGGGGTCAGCGCCATGGAGGAGGGTCGGCTGGTGCGGGTAGGCCGCACGGCGGAGCAGCCATCCTGTGGCGTGACTCCAAGCGGTTTCGTGTCACTCCTGTACCTTATGAATCCAAACGATTGTGTGCTGTTCGAGTTCATTTACCAGAACAAACGGGTTTGGTGATATGTGTATATATGCCCTGTGATGATCAAAGAAGTGACCAAAATGTGAATGAATATGTAAATATACTGAGTGATATAGCAGTTCTTAGTCTTAGTAATGATATAGATTTTATATTAGTAGGTGGTGATTTTAATACTGATTTTAGCCGTGTTACGCCCCAGACACGGGCCTTTGTTAAATTTATCGATGAGTACAGGTTTTATTGTTGTGATAATGATGCCTTATCCACAGTTGCTTATACTTATTGCAGTAAAGGAAATAATTTTAAATCCCTGATAGATCATTTTTTGATATCAGACAATATATCTAACTTCCTTCAGACTTATACTACTATTGATTCTGTAAACAATCCATCAGACCATATAGCTATAAAGTGTGTTTTAGATGTTACTATTTCTTAGTAATGTGGAAAATATTGAGCATGAGACCTTCGAGCGCATATGTTGGCATAAGGCAAATACTGAGGATATATTAAGGTATAAAGAGTTAGTCACTGGATATCTGTTAAATGTTCCCCTACCGGAAGATATGTTAATGTGTAGAAATAATATGTGCACCCAGCATGAAATGGAAATAGCAGCATTTTATGATCATATCACCAATGCACTTATAAAGGCAAGTAAAGAGTGTATACCAAGGACAAATTGTGGGAGAGTTAAGAAAATTGTGCCAGGCTGGAATGATTGTGTTGAGGGTTATTTTCGCACTGCCTTGTTTTGGCACAGGTTATGGGTAGACAGTGAACGACCTCAGCAAGGTCTCATTGCCGAAATACGCCGTACAACACGTAAATGTTATCACCAAGCACGCAAGATGGTTATAAAGCAAGAAGAGTTAATAACTACAGAGAAATTAGCTGAGAGTTTGCAGGCTAGTGCTTCTGGTAGACAGTTTTGGAGATCTGTAAGAAACAAGGGAAAACAGAAGAAAAAAACGCCTAAGGCAGTTGATGGAAAACATTGTCCTAAAGATATAGCTGATTTATTTAAAGGAAAGTTTGAAGAGCTTTACAACAGTACCTCATACGATACAAATGAGATGGATAGCTTAAAATCTGCCATCAACAGTGTAATTTCTTGTCAGAAAAATAGTAATGAAAGTATACTCTTGATTACGCCTGATGAGGTGCGTCAAGCACTGCGGAGAGTGAGGCCTGGAAAGGGAGAAGGTGAGGGTGACCTGATGTCTGACCATCTCATACATGCTGGTGATGTGTTATACGGACACTTGTCTGTACTGTTTTCAGCCATGTTGAGGCACGGTTTCTCTCCCCACAGCATGATGAAAGGGGTTATGATACCGCTTCCTAAAGGTCGTTGGGCAAATCTTAATACCAGTGAAAATTACAGAGCGATTACTCTTAGTAGTTTGATGAGTAAAATACTGGATAATATTGTATTGATGAGAGAAAGGATAAACTATTGACCAATGATTTGCAGTTTGGGTTCAAAGAAGGAACATCCTCTACTATGTGTACAGCAATGGTGAGAGAAACTGTGTCTTATTATGTATCTAAAGGTACAACTGTTTATGGGTTTACTTTAGATGCAAGCAAGGCTTTCGACAGAGTTAATTATTGCAAATTATTTGATATTCTATTGAAACGTAATGTATGTCCTCTTATATGTAGATTATTGTTAAACATGTACGTAAATCAAAAACTAAGCGTAAGATGGAATGACTTACTGTCTAGTACATTTGAAGTGAGTAATGGAGTCAAACAAGGTGGTGTGATCTCTCCTATACTGTATTGTGTTTATGTAGACGGGTTACTCACGGAATTGCGAGACTCTGGCGTTGGCTGCTACATGGGTGGCACCTATGCAGGAGCCTTCGGGTTTGCTGATGACCTAAAAGGTCTAGCACCAAGTGTTTTTGCTCTCAAGAAGATGATAAGCATCTGTGTAGATTATGCATCGAGATATGACATTGTGTATAACGAAAAGAAAAGCAAATTAATAGTTTTCCACGGTAATAAAAGAAGTAATATAATTCCTAATGTAGAAATTAATGGTAAAACTATTGATATTATGGAGGAAATTGTACACCTGGGAAATGTTTTAGGAAGAAATATTTTTAAATGTGATACTTCTAAATGTGTGACTGATTTTTATCGACAATGTAATTCATTTTTATCCCGTTTTAAGGGTGGACTGTCACATGTAAGAAATACTTTGTTTTTTAAATATTGTTCTAGTTTTTATGGTAGTCAACTTTTAAATGTGTGTGATGGTAGCATGGAAGCGGTGTACCGAGCGTGGAGGGTTGCAGTGCGTCGAGTGTGGAAGCTGCCCTGGACCACACACTGTAGTCTGCTTCCTCACATTGCTAATGTTATGCCCCCAGAAATGTGGTTCGCAAAACGGGAGATTGCTTTTATAAACCAAATATTAACATCAGACAATATGGTTATAAGAACAATAGGAAGAATGGGGGTTTATGGAAGACATTCAATAATGGGCAGTAATGTAAGATATCTTTCATACAAATTTAATATGAATATTGGAGACATCAATAAGGTTTGGACGCAGCTGCAGTGTGACCAGTACGAACTTGCACGGACTGGTGCACAAATTCGTGAATTGTGTTTGATGAGGGATAGATGTGATACCACAATCTTAGATGTAAGGGAAACTAAGATGTTGATTGATGCTTTGTGCACCGAGTGACGTCGGATTCAGTATGATATTGTCTAATTTA
>NC_087171.1:8070766-8118266 GCF_035594125.1 Scylla paramamosain | reverse complement strand
TGCAACACTCTTCCGCCACACCGCCTCTATTTTCAAGTGTCTTATTGAAGATGCACAGGGCTTTCAAGGCGTTTTTACGGTTTTAGTGACAGGTGAACAAGATTTCTACATTATTAAAAGGAAAAATAGTCTTGAGAACCCAGCTTATCATCTCTGTGGCATTTGAAAATAGTCGTGGTGAGAGAGGAAAGCGTTTCTGAATACGGGGCCCAGAGTCGCCGATTGGAAAGTAGAGAGGTAGGGACAGTGGAGACAAGAGAGGGAGGGGGCAGTAGATGACAGGGTTGACAAATAAGCGACGACGCCATAGCTTTTCGTGACGAGGCAGGAATAATGGAGCCTAATGGTGTTGACAGGGGAGGAAGTGAACTTTTTGTGGGGGATGATAATGAGGAGGAGTAGACTACAGTGAGAGGAGGGAGATACGGTACAGGAGGAGGAGGAGGAGAAGGAGGAGGAGAAGGAGGAGGAGTGAAATTAGGTGAAAACAAAAGGAAAATGTATAGCTAATGCTTTATTCTTTTCACACACACACACACACACACACACATGCAAACAAACAAAACACTCACAACATATGCTACAAAACATAACAAAACAAAGGAGCCGCACCAACATGTACTGTATGTGCACTGATCACATTTTTGGCAAACTCAAGTGATGAAAGTTACATAAGTTGCAATTCTGCGGAGGAGAGAAGAGGCAAAGTGTGACATAAAGGACACGACAAGCAGAGGAAAGTAGCAAGTGAGTGAAGAGGTAAATTATGTTACATGGCTTTCAAGTACCAAGGTATCAATTGAACATGTAGCACTGAGACACGAGAACAAATGAAAAGTGTGCTACAAAGGATGAATATAATATTATATAGAATTGGCTGGAGGAGGAGCAGGAACATAAAAGAACACAAAATAAGCACAAAGGAAAAACAAACAGCAACAATTTCCTGTCTCCTACCTACTTGTGGTAAGTAGGAGACAGGAAAGAGAAGTAGTAAGAGGAAGGGGTCAAGGAAGAGGAGGAGGATGGCAAAAGAGGAGGAATGGAAGGAACAACAACAACAACAACAACAACAAAGAGGGACGCAGGAAACAGGAGACCCAACAACAACAATAACAACAATAGTAGTGACACTGAAGTCATAAGCAAGAGTAATCATAACAATACCATTAACAGAAAGCAGAAATACCACCGCCATCACCACCACCACGAGAATTGCTGGGATTTGCTCTATGAAGGAGGACAGCGAAAGTGAGACGGAGGGAGGGAAGCAGGGGTGGACACGCCTCCATGCGAGCAGTGACCCCGCTCCCTAAGCCTATTGCGTGAGCCCGTGGAAAAAGGGGGCAGAGGGGAGGGCGTGAGCAGTGACTAAGCCTAATTGTGCGCGTAGGCTAAGCAGCAGTTGGTCCCTCCCGTTAGGCGATGAAAGGGAGAGTGTGATGAGAGGAGGGCGTGGGAGGAACGAAGGGAAGAAGAAAGACAGGGAGAGATAGGCTAGTAACGAGGAGCTGCCCTACACATTCAGTACTCACTAAAGGGACAAGGATAAACCGAGAGACGTTGGAAGAAATTGATCCATTACTACCTGAACCTTCATCTCTTCTCCCCAACTCTACATGATCCCCATAATTCCTCCTGCCTTTTCTTTCCTACTCACCCGTCACATGTCTTTCCGCTCCTTTCCTCCCGCGCCTCCCTCAGTCCGGCAGTCCCTTCGAACCTCCTCACGCACACAAGGTCCTTAATTCAAGTGGGAGTCCGCGGAGATCTAATTTCCTTCAGATTTCCCTTAACACGCAGGAAAGGACAGAATACAAGTACCGTGTTCCTGAGTTATTTGTGTGGATCTGGCGCACGATTCCCTGCGCCACTCCTCGACCCTTGCTGAACGTTCCCTGCACTGCAGAATCGGAGAAATAAGTATTCTATTTGTACCGTAGAGAGAGAGAGAGAGAGAGAGAGAGAGAGAGAGAGAGAGAGAGAGAGAGTGTTGGTCATGCATTTTTTCATCTTTTATATTCGCTATTTCAACACAGTATGTTCTCTCTTATCCATATAAACGAATCACTGTTAGAGAGAGAGAGAGAGAGAGAGAGAGAGAGAGAGAGAGAGAGAGAGAGAGAGAGAGAGAGAGAGAGAGAGAGGGTTACATAGAAATACGGGCCATAACAGACCTTGGGGTCCTTACGAGGTTACCTGTCCTAAGGTGATAGAAAGTAGAAGAAAAGGACAGCAAAGCAGAAGGCTCTCTCCCCACCCTCCGCTCCCTCCAGCATAAGCCGTAAAGGAAACAGGTTGGAAATAAATACCTCACGAAGTCAGAGAAGTAAAAACCCGAAGAAAAATTTTATAGGAAAGAATGAAAATAAATGAAATGAGGTGCCTCCATTTTCTGGAGGAAAGACATTTTAATCTCTAACAAACAAACGCTGTTAGTCTCGGACTTGAGGCAAAATATTTATCAAGACTGCATTTAAAATTCTCTAAAGTGTTACAGTCTGTCACGTCTCGAGGAAGCCCATTCCATGAAAAAAAATAAATAAATAAATAAAAAAAAAAAAAATATATATATATATATATATAT
The DNA here is from genome assembly GCF_035594125.1 of Scylla paramamosain. Classification (NCBI taxonomy): domain Eukaryota; kingdom Metazoa; phylum Arthropoda; class Malacostraca; order Decapoda; family Portunidae; genus Scylla; species Scylla paramamosain. The sequence continues at coordinate 8,115,679 of NC_087171.1, read as the reverse complement.
ATATATATATATATATATATATATATATATATATATATATATATATATATATATATATATATATATATATATATATATATATTTGTGAGAGCTAAAAGATTTTCTAACAATTTTACAACCGTTTCCCGGCGTGTAATTTGAATAATCTATCGTGAAATACTTACTGCAGTCCATGTTATTAATGCCTTTGATGATTTTAAACATTTGTATTGTCTTCTATGATTTAATGGGGATAGATTAAATACTTTAAGATGCTGTTCGTTTAATTTGTTTCTTAGGCTTGGTATCACTTTTGTTACTCTGTGCTGAACTCGTTCTAATTTATTTATGTCTGTCACGTAATATGGGCACCATGCTTGAACGCAATATTCCAAAAGGTTATGAAGTTAGATAGTGAGGATTGTATCTTTAGAATTATAATTAAATGATCTGCCGATCAAACCAATTATTTTATTTACTTTCTTTACATTGCTGAACATTGCTGGTTCAGCAATTGCTGGCTACTCGATATTGTTACTCTTAAATCAGTTTCGTTGTCTACACTTTTAAGTTGGGTACCATTCAAAAATATACTTTGCCTTCTCGTTTCGATACCGTATGTGAAGCACTTTACACTTATCTGCATTTAAACTCATTTCCCAGGCTTGCCCTACTCTGACAACTTGTTCTAGATTGTTCTGCATTTCTTTTACGTGTTCATTTAAGACTACGGTATTCGCTATTGTGGCGAACTTCGATATTATGCCAGTAAAACCCTCATCTATGTCGTTTATATAAACAATGAAGAGAACAGGTCCTAAGACTGAGTCCTGTGGCATCCTGCTGGTTACGTTAGTCCACTTGGATGCTTTTCCATTTATATCTACTCTTTCTTTACGGTTGTTCAACCAGTTTTCTACCCATCTCATCACGGACACAATGCAATTTTAGTTTAATCAGTAAACGTTTGTGGGAGACTTTGTCAAAGGCCTTTTGAAAATCAAGATATAGTATATCTTAATTTTCAAAATGCCTTCGAGAGAGAGAGAGAGAGAGAGAGAGAGAGAGAGAGAGAGAGAGAGAGAGAGAGAGAGAGAGAGAGAGAGAGAGAGAGTGTGTTGAGGATAAGAAACAAGTACGAGTACGCTCGTATTTTTCCTCATCTTTAACTTGCCATGCACGTCAATCTTTCTCGCCATTCACAAGCTCAGAAAAAATCTGTATATATATATATATATATATATATATATATATATAATATATATATATATATATATATATATATATATATATATATATATATATATATATATATATATATATATATATATATATATATATATATATATATATATATATATATATATATATATATATATATATATATCGCAGTGGCTGGTATTTAACACACACGGGTCATCCCAGGATTGCATTTAGGGTGGAAAAGTTTAGGAGTCACTGATGCATAGTTACAGGCAACACTCGAGCTACATAGCACTTCCCTCCTCAGTGCTTAATGTCTTCTCTCAATGTTAAGTCCTGTGATTGGTTAGTCGTCAAGTTTTACAAGACTGCCAGCAGATCGGTTGACGAGATCGAAAGAAAACGCAAATTAGTGGAAGCGAAAGGTGACGAAAGGGTGAGACTTATTGAGTTCTGATCAAGATTGCACTGGCAAGTTGGCAACACGCAAGATTCATTCTTCACACGTGCCACTGAGTAATAACAATAATAACAAGAGAGGATATGCTCTGTTATTTTGGAATGTCAATGGGAATTCCAGTCTTACTAATGGTCTTCTTCCCTTATTTACAGCAACAACTTTCCTGTTACATGTTTCCCGCAGCAAACCAATAACAACGAAACTTTTGACTTCGGCTCGCTTCCCTCACGACGGGTATTTGCGTTTGCACACTTATTCTTTTCTTTCGGGGCTGTACTGTAAGGGTTAAGTCCCTCAGGGGTACCGGGCCTTCGATAGGTGGTTTGGTTTAGTTTAGCCAGGAAAAGACTCGCTTCCGACAGGAAATGGAGTTCAATTTCGCTCGAATCTCATTAAGAAGCGAACATAAAAACATTGAAAAACACGTCGTCCTGGTGGCAGTCGTCGCCTGGTGCGTCTGAGAAACTGAAAAAAAAAAAAAGATGTATACTCGTATTTATCTCACATGTCCATAGACTCACGACGCTGCCTCCTTCCTTAACGCTGGCTATAATTTTGCCGGCGTCAGGGTTTTACTGGGAACGATACACGTCACAGGGATAGCCACGTATGGGATTCATCATTAACACACCGTAATGACCAACGACAACACTGGTGCATGCTCGGGAAATCTGTCAATGTAAACAAACTGATGGTGATGATGCTGATGATGCTGATGATGTGCTTCATCTCTTGTTTTTCCAACGATACTAATACCATACGATTCATTATTTATCTAAACACGAGAGAATAGGTTGAAATAACATGGATTTGGTGTGAGAAAGAGAAAAGTGACGTATGAAGGCAAAAAAGCAGAAGGAAAAGAGGAACACTGAAATACTCGTAAAGGCGACAACTCATAAACTCAATTTGCCAGCTCTGAATTCTTCTGTTGGCTCTTTTTTTAAAGGAGCATTGCGGTTACCTTTTTTTTTCTTTTATAATTTTTACTAATACTTGTGCCCTTATCCGGACACCCCCGAATATAAAAAAAAAATAAATAAATAAATAAATAAATAAATAAACAGACAAAACAAAATAAAAAGAATCGAGATATTAAAGAGAATCTAGAAAAAGATTGTAAAAATGAGGAAACTGAAATCAATACAAATCATATATGGTACATTTTTCAATTACAGCAGAATATATATTGTACAGGATTCGAATGTTAAACTGGGTATGTTAATTAATGATCATGAACAGGCATTTGGATTAATTATTAAAACAACTGGATGCATGCATAAAAAATTAATAACTTATGTATGTCAACCAACACAAGAACTTATTTTTCTAGCCTACATGAGCCTGTTCTGTGTTTATTCTCTCTCCTCTCCTCTCCTCTCCTCTCTCTCTCTCTCTCTCTCTCTCTCTCTCTCTCTCTCTCTCTCTCTCTCTCTCTCTCTCTCTCTCTCTCTCCATGTATCTCTGCATATTTAATCACTCCACCTTCCCCTTCGGATACTTCCCATCAGTATGATATGCATAACATTTTTTCCCCCCTATCTCTGTCACTTTGAGTCTCCGCTCCATCGCCACACATTCATGAATATATTCCATTACTGATAGAGAAATGCAAATATCAAAAACACTGGGGGTGCAAGTTTCGTTACTTCGTGTGTGCGTGTCCAGAGGTGGAATGAAGACTCGAAAGAAAACGAAAGGTGCGTATGTACTAGAAAAGTTAGACGACAGTACTCATTTCCAGACCGCTGTAGCTCATGTTCTGTTTTCTTTACAAGTGACGACAGCGAGGAACACGTGGAGACACAAGGGTTAAGAAGAGTTAGAGGAGGTACTGAAGATTTGCAGAAGTAAAGGAATATGGAAAGAGGCGCTGAAAGAGGAATAGCTGAAGGAACTGGTGTAGCTGTTTTGAAGTAGAGGCAAGGAATAAAGAAAAGGCTGGAAGACACAAGGATGAGAATTACAGGGAGTACTGAAGACGTGTAGGAGTAAGAGGAGTATTTAGAGAGAAAGACACTGCAAGGAAGTCTTACGAAGAAGACGAATAAGGAGAAAGACGCTGAAAGGCTGAAAAAGAGTTAGAAGACCAGGTGTAGAAGAATTAAAATGAAGGCAAAGCTAAAGGAAAACTGGAATTTTCATAATGAATTGGGATAGTAATGTTGTATGGAAGGTGAAGAAATTAAAGGCATAAAACATTCTGAGGTGAGACCCTTAAGAGAAAGAGTTAGAAGAGCTGGGGGAAAAGTGTAGGAGTAAAATAAGTAAGTAGAGATAATTTACCAAGAATTCTGCATCACCGGTGAAAAATAAAGACTTTTGAGAACTAGAGCAATTATCTTTTTTCTTTGAAATAAAAAAAAACAGTATTTAAGCTAGTACGGAAGCTCGTGAGGAAGAAAGATGGTGAAAAAGTTTAACTGTAAAAGACGCAATATAAGGAAGGTTGGGAGGATTAAGGAAAGCTGAAGGAAGTGATGTAAGCGACGTATAGCAGGCAGAGGCGAAAGACAAGAAATACTTGAGGGTCTCAGGACAGTTGAAGGAGTTGTGGTCGTAGAAGATGTGGAGGAGTCAAGAGATGCAATGCAAAGAACGTGGAAGGTTTGACGAGCAAAGTTGAAGGGGATGATGCAGGAGAGTCAAAGTAGAAGAGTCAAAGGCGTGAGGTAAAGAACACTAAAAGTTTTTAGGAGAGCTGAAGGAGATGTGGTGTAGAAGTACAGGTAAGACGTAAGGTTTAGGACGCAGAGTTGGAGGAGATGGAGTATAAGTAAAGGAGTGAAAGGCGTGAGGCAAAGGACGCTGGAAGGCCTCCCTGTGAATGTTTATAGATGAAGTGCCGTGTAGGGGAACCCGTGGATTGCTATGGAAATTGGGTCCTTCCCGGCTATTGTGTTATACTTACCCCCGAGGCTGTGGAAGGAGTTTTCAAAGACGGAGCTGTTCTCCTCTTTTTTATTTGCCTTACTTTCTTTTCCTCCTTTGTCTTTGTAAATGAACACTGGACCGTTTTAGATTGCCGAAAAGTCTTATATCCTTTTTACCTTCCTTAAACTGGTAATAAGTCCCTTAAATCCCTCTAAGTTGTCACAAGAGGTCAGGAAATGCGTGTTGAGTGATGTCTTGTCTTTGTATAACCTTAGGGCAAGTGTTTCAAGAAGGTGAGTGGCAAGGAGAGAGATCAGGAGCGGTGTTGCCTTTTACTATGATCAACTTAGACGAGGCGCAGGAATAGGGTGTTGCAAGAGAGAGAGAGAGACTACACAACCCTCTTCTTTTATCAATCATTCCTTCTTTTTGGTCTTTTTTCCCTTTCACGTTTCTCTATCTTCCCTCCCTTTTTGCCTTCCTTTCCCCTACTCCACGTCCCTCTATCTCCTCTCCATCTTCCCTCTCCTTTCCGTCTTTCTCTCTTTTATTTCCTCTTTTTGCCCGCCCTCAAGTCACTAAATCTCCTTTTTTTTCCTCTTTTCTCTCCCACCCATGTCTCTTGCTTTACACTAATCTTCCTCCTATTTTACCCTTCCACTTCCCCCTATCTCTCCTTTCTTTCCTCTTCTTTCCATTACCCACGTTCTTCTGTCCTCTTTCCTCTTTCTCCCCCTCCTCCACGTCTTGCATCCCTCTCTTCCTTCTCTATCTTTATCCCTCTCTCGCTTTTATCCCTCCACGTCTCTGTTTCTCCTTCCTACCTTTCACTGTTTACTCCCATCCCTGTCCCCGGCAAGCACTCCTGAAAGGCAGTCGAATGGGCCCTGGATGAGCAAGGGAAGGCAGCGGCAGTGAATGTTAAGACCGCTGCTGCTGAAATTTTTCAAAGTGGAGTGCTTGTTGCCTTTAATTCTTCCTTCATTTCAGGTCGTCACCAAGGTTCCCTCTATCACCGCTATCCTCTGAATAACATACAAATCAGTGGACCGTTTCTTCTTGTCATCAATCCTCGTTACCCCAAAGGAAGGGAAGAGCAAGAGGGAGTTGTTTATTCTTTTTATTTTTATTTTTTTCTTTCATATATATTTTTATGTTTTTAGAGATGAGGAAGGGATGGAAAAAAGTTCGATATGTGAAATGTGAAAGGTTATGGGTGTAGTGGCTTGGTGGGCAGTATACATCAGGGAAGAGCAAAAAATAACAGGTTCAAGCTTGACAGTAAAATTTAAAAAGGAAAAAAAGAGTTAAAAAAAAGAGTGATAGATGCTTAGTAATCAGAGGTTGTTAGTGCCGAGTCAATAGGGAGCTTTAACAAAAGATTAGACAGATTTATGAATAAGTATAAGGAATGGGAGAAAATAAGTAGGCACGTTTTGTACAGGGACTGCCACGTGTCTAGGACTGATGGCTTCTTGTTGCTTCCCATGTTTTTTATTTATTTTTTTTTTTTTTTTTTTGTGTTCTATTGTTCTCATATCGACTATGTGATTAATAGAGGCCAGAGAGGACGTTAGAGGGAGTAGTATAGGTGGACTGTTCACGTTAAGCAGCGGGTTTATGTGACAGGAATAACGGGACAACAGTGAATCATGAGTGACGGGACAACAGTGATTGAATCAAAGAGGCCAGCGCAACGACCTCCCTCAACTCGCCCGTCACTCAAGCTTAGCGGACGTATCAGATGGAAGGTTATTTTCATCCTTGCCTTCGACACGTATTCTTTCATCCATTGCCGCCTACATACAACATCCTGGTACAAGGGAAGGGAGAGTGATGGTTTAATACTATCACTATCACTGAATGACTTGTACAGGTGACGGGATTGTCGCGGCACGCAGCTCTGAATCCTCTGTGAATCCTTCTTTCATCCTGCCACTTGTTTAATCATGGTGCAAGGGAAGCTCAGTATCCCTCTTCCGTTCGTCCCTGCCTTCGTAACGCAAGGGTTCAGCTGTAAGGGGAAGGAAGCATGTGCCGGGATAATCTCTTCCATCGGTGTTGATCTGAAGAGAGGTTCGCTCAATTTCACTCTGGATTATATGGCGAGTTGAAGGCACAAAAACACAACACGCAAAGTAGGGATATTGTTCTTGTATCAGCTGTGGCGGAAGTTTTTGCGGCTTTCAATAGCATTTCCACGGTTCTAGTAATCGTTTGACAAGCATTCCGCATTACCAATAGAAAAAAGACCAATGACACCTAAACAAATCATTTTAGATTCTGGAAAATAGTCCTTATGGAAGTTCTGATTTAAAATACGAGCCTTGACTCCAGCGGTCGTGTCTTCGTGTCCTCCCAGCCAGTAAGGAAGCAGGGACCTTCTCTCCGGTGGTCACGGGGCGGTGTGCTCGACAGGTGGCCGTCTGTATGCTGATGCTCGCGGGGACTTTAGCATATAAATGGCGAATTATAAGAGGGTGGATGCTTAATGCTGCCGCTCCGTGACGAGAGGGAAAAGAAGCAGGGAGAGGGGGAGGAGGGAGTTCCAGCGACGAGAAGGATGTAGAGGAAGAGGAAAGAACGAGAAGTGTTGTGTGTGTGTGTGTGTGTGTGTGTGTGTGTGTGTGTGTGTGTGTGTGTGTGTTTATGCGTTTACCAATCTATTTTTGACATCGCTAACTATTCTTTTCCTTCCTTCTTCCTAATCATCACCTTCCTTTTGCTCTTCCTTATCTTTTTATAGTATTTCTTATCATCTTCCTCTTTTCTTTTCTCCTCTTCTCTTTTTCTTCTTCTCTTCCTCTAACTATTCCTCTTCCTCTTCCTCCTCCATGCTACTTCTCTCCTTTCTCTTTCTCTAACTCTTACTCTTCCTCCTCCTCATCCTCCTTTTCGTCTAACTCTTCCTCCTCTTCCTCCTTCACCGCTTCTTGCTCCTCGTTCAACGCCATTTCACGGTTATTGCACAGAAGGGAACAATACAACACTAGAAATTATTATCCCAAATCTCGCCTCGTTTTCTAAAGGACAAATAATACAGTGCACGAAACTTCCGGGCATTAGTGGAAAAAATCCTTTGTAAATGTGACAATTAGTAAACTGGGATGCCTCTCGCTTACACTTCAACTCTTCTTTTTTATCTATTTATTTTCCTTTCAGGGGTTCACCTTTCGTGTCTGTCTGTCTGTGTGTCTGTTCAGCTGGGATCGACTATTTATTTTCCCTGTGTCTGCTTGCCTGTCTGTGTGTCTCCGTTACTTCGATTTAAATTTGTCCTTGTTTCTGTCTTTCATTTGACTTTTGTTTGATTGTCGATCTGCATCTCTTTCTCTTTGTCTCTGTCTGTCTGGCTTAGGAAGTCTTAATTTCTATCACTCGATTTGCTTAATTGCTTGCATGCTTTCTATGTCTATTTATCTGTCTGTCTGTCTGTCTGTCTGTCTGTCTGTCTGTCTCTTCCTCCATCTCTCTCTCTCTCTCTCTCTCTCTCTCTCTCTCTCTCTCTCTCTCTCTCTCTCTCTCTCTCTCTCTCTCTCTCTCTCTCTCCATCCACACAATCTCACAATTAAGGCATAAATGGGCGCACTGCAGCACGAACAAGACATGATAAGATTTAATAAACGTAAATCACACGAATAATGACTTTCCTTAAGATATTCAAGGTACACAGGCCAACATATGCGGCCCATACAAGCCATAGAACGATGCCTTAATGGTAATCCTCGCGCTCACCAACACCAGAGACAGAGAGAGAGAGAGAGAGAGAGAGAGAGAGAGAGAGAGAGAGAGAGAGAGAGAGAGGGGGGGGAGGAAAGGTGCACCCACTTACTCGCCTCACTCAATCCCGAGCTGCTCAATATAAGAAAAAAAAAAAAGAGATAGATAGATAGATAGATAGATATAGAGAGAGAGAGAGAGAGAGAGAGAGAGAGAGAGAGAGAGAGAGAGAGAGAGAGAGAGAGAGAGAGAGAGAGAGAGAGAGAGAGAGTAAAAGGAAACTACTTCACAAAAGTGTCACACGAGGTGAGAGGTTCATAAAGACCAGCTGATGGAAATCTTAGATCCCCGGCACACACACACGCACACACACACACACACACACACACACACGAGGCCTTTAACAAGTAAAGCGTAGGCTGTGTCGGTGTCGCAGCCCATTAAAGAGAGCACCAGGAACCATTAAGGAAGCTAAGGGGGGTCCGCTATTTATCAGAGAGAGACGTGGATGCATAAGAGGTGAGTAGTCGTAACGGGGCCACTGCCTTCTCCATCCTTCTGGGCCTCCTGACTTAGGGAAGGTGGCTGGAGTGAAGGGAGTGAAGAAGGAAGGGACAAAGTTTGAGACTAATGTAGTGATAGTGTGTGTGTGTGTTGTCACACACGTGACTACTCTACCACGGAACCAGGTGCCTGCCTCTCAACTCGTGGCGCTGCCACGTGTATAGCTTGAGGCATACTGGATACGTGACCTCTAGCATCTAGCAGGCTACCAAGCCGATAACGAGGGGTGGAGTTCCATCGAACTTCAGTCTCCTCCAAGGGTCGCTACAGCTCTGAGGTCGCCTTGGCATACGCTGGGAGCCTCATATACACTCGAGAGCGGTGGTAAGAGTTACACCAGTGTTACACACCCACACACACACACACACATAAACACACACACACACACACAAACACATTTATATTTATTTTCTATTATGTATATTTAAAGGTGTTTATTTTTGTAATTTGTATCTATATGCATTTACTAACTTGGCTTAAGTTATTAACTGAACCAGTCTTTTAAGTTATTCAGTCCAGTTCAGATTGCCACTCCTTGTTACTTACTTTTACTTACTTAAATAATCTTCAATTTTGTATTGTTACTTAATTTAAGGGTTAACTTTAAGATATTAAATAGCAGTTAAAATGTCTCCTTTTCTCTTTTCTTTTAACCCTTCCATTGTTAGTGTGAGCGACACCCCTTCATGGTCCATCCCCTAGAGTTCAGTATATGCTCACACGTAACAATGTGTGTGTGTGTGTGTGTGTGTGTGTGTGTGTATGTGTGTGTGTGTGTGTGTGAATGGAATTGTTGGTTGATTGTCTATGTTTGCATGTGAGTCTGTTTCTGTTTGTTTGTCTGCTCTCTCTCTCTCTCTCTCTCTCTCTCTCTCTCTCTCTCTCTCTCTCTCTCTCTCTCTCTCTCTCTCTCTCTCTCTCTCTCTCTCTCTCTCTCTCTCCATTTATACTCGAAACTTTCCTAAATTAATTTCATACACTACATTATTACTTCACTTAATTGTAAACGATGTATTAAAACCATCCTCTAAATAATTTTCTTGCTGTCGTTTGTCTTTCGTAGCTTGAACACACACACACACACACACACACACACACACACACGTAGGCTAAGATGAGCGTAGCCCTTCCTGCTGTACTGAAGAAGGTCCCCACGACCCTCAACCTTCTCTGTGGGACTTTCCACGAATGGGGACGAAGAAAAAATGAAGTAGGGAGGAAAGTTTAACAAAGCTCCTTTTGAATGTCACACCCTTGGTGGAAGTTGCTTAAGTTGTGGGAATAAAGTAAACCTCCACAACATTGGGACTATCTCGATATCTGGCTTCTGACGGAAGGAGAGTCGTTTACAACCGCGGGAAGTGAGACAGACGCATTCGAGTAAGCCATCCAACCAAGCTAAACGAAATGGTGACGATGATGATGATGATGGAGTACATTCTAAGAAATAAAGAGCATACAATAGAATTTTTGCTAGTTATGAACGTGACAGCACACCAGAAGAAAGATAAATAGCCTTAAAATTTTATTTTCCATCAGTTCTGAAAAAAAAAAAAAAAAATTCAGGATACAAAGATGAAGTATATTGAAGAGACACTAGTAACTAAAACACCGTACAAAGTCAAGATGGTGTTTGGCACTATAGAACTTGTTACCACTACGATTACTTGACATAAAAACAATCAATGAAAAAATCATCATCTTCCTGCAAAGTGAAATCAAGAGAGAAATATCAAAAAACCTCCAGAACCTGATCGGACGTGACTGAAGCGCTTTTTCTATTCCGTTTTTTGTGGGCATGACAGTTAAAGGGACTCTTTAGTAATCTTGGAGGGCTTCACTTCGCGTCCTTTATACATGAAAAACGAGAGATGATGGGGTCTACATGAGCCAGCCAGGGTTGTTAGAGCCTTATAGGATCCTCCACGTTGTCTACGAATTAACCTTGCCTGCGCGAATCTATCCTGCTTTCCTACATGTATTTTTTGTGGTAATAGAAGTTCAGCAGGCATCTTTGCAGGTTTCATAGTTACGAGTATTTGATTCTTTCTATGTAATAATGTGTGATCAAAAGTATTCCTTTAACCCTCACTGCTCGTCCTCCTTTGATGATGATGATGATAATGATGATAGTGGTGGCTGTAACAGTGACGGAAATAATGATAGTAGTATTAGTAGAGATAGTGATGAAAATAACGACGGCAAAGATAACAGTAATGAAGGAAAATGGTGTTGTTTCCTCTGCCCCCCCCCCCCCTCTCTCTCTCTCTCTCTCTCTCTCTCTCTCTCTCTCTCTCTCTCTCTCTCTCTCTCTCTCTCTCTCTCTCTCTCTCTCTCTCTCTCTGTTCCAGCATACCACCATCGCATGTTCTTCCCTCCTCGGCCTCCTCTTGCCAGGGAACCAAGGCAGCAAGGGAGGACACACGCAGGTGAATACAAGGGCTGAGAAAATAAAGGAAAGGATTCTACGCACCTTGATGAACATAAACAGTAATTAAATTTCCTTCTTTTATTATGATTTGTCTTGGTCTCTCTCTCTCTCTCTCTCTCTCTCTCTCTCTCTCTCTCTCTCTCTCTCTCTCTCTCTCATACGTAGCCAGACATCGTCACGTGGCCACCCTTTGATCTTTTCTTTGCCACTCAATATTCCTTCCCGTCCTTCTTCCCTCTGTTTTCTTTCCTTATCTTAATCCTAATATTCCCCTCCATCTTCCCCTTCCTCTTCCTCCTGCTTCACATCACCATTTCCTACCCCACACAGCCTCGTGCCTGCTCCTCCTCCTCCTCCTCTTCTTCCTCTTCCTCATCACGCACGCTGACGGACGCGTGACAGGGTAAGAGTCAATACTGATCGATATTTGAAAAGCACCTCCAGATATACAGGGATGACTCAGGAATACAGGAGGAGGAGGAGAGGAGCAGGAGGAGGAGGAGGCAATGTTGTGACAGAAGGACGATAAGATGAGTCTAAAATGTAGCAACGGAGGAAAAAAAAAAAATATGTGGATGGGATCACGCTGACAGCCATACATATCTGCAGACAAATATTTGATTCCATGCAGGCAGGTGATCTGGTTTCAAGGTCACACGTTCTGAAGAAAATAGAGAAAGGAAGAAAGGCGAAAAAGAAAGCCAGAAAGAAAGAAAAGCAAATGGTTGAGGTTATCCAAGCGAACTTCAAGCAACGGAGGGCAGAGACGGTACCGGACGAGAGGTCAAGGTGTAGAACAGGGTGGTCCAATTTATTCATCTTGGGTCACTTCAGCACTAAACGGTTACATGGAGGGCCACTAATATATATATATATATATATATATATATATATATATATATATATATATATATATATATATATATATATATATATATATATATATATATATAATCCTACTTCCCATTATTATTTCAAATACAGACACAGAATCTTCGTCTGTGTTTTCCGTGTTCAAAATAAATTTATAATACAAGTGGTCGCGGGCCACAGACAATCAACTGGGGTGCGGGCCCATAGTTGGACCACCCTAGTGTAGTATATTACACACTTTGAGTTTATGTGAGTTATTAATTTTTATTTAGACATAGTGCAACTTCAAAGAGTAGGTGGGTTATGAGTGCGCTCAGTCGCCATGGCTACAACCAGAGTACGCCTGCATTACGTCCAGTATTTAAAACCTGATGATAAAACGCTCTGGCAGCGGTGGGATTCGAACCCACGCCTCCGAAGAGACTGGTGCCTTAAACCAGCGCCTTAGACCGCTCGGCCACGCTACCGTTAATTGCAGTGACAATAATGCTAATTTTGAAGCTAATGATAGCAGAAAAGTAGTAATAGCAATAGTAGTAGTAGTAGTAGTAGTAGTAGTAGTAGTAGTAATAGTAGTAGTAGTAGTAGTAGTATATAAGGAAATGAGGAGTTGTACACTTAGTAGACATAGAAATGCACATAAGACAGTTAGCAGCATCTTACCTCTCCGACAATTGGCAGTGAGACACAGTAGCGTAATGCTCTTAGTCAACACGTACATAAAGTCCTTTTGACAAACCACCGCCGTGTCGCTGCTCTGAATGACTTCTATATCTCCTTAAGCTGAGGACGTCTTGCAATGCCGTTTCATTTAGCCTTTTCCTGAAACAAGATCAGCTTACGTTACTGCATTTTTCCACGAAGATAAGGTCGCAGAAGGTTCACAGAGGTACAGAGAAGAAAAGAGTCTGTCCTGGAATTAGTAGGCGAAAGAGGATGTCTGTATGTTGGATGGTCATTTCGGGAACAGCTGAGGCAGTGATAAACTTGTGTGTCTGGCGAGGGAGGAGTGGCGGTGGAAGTAGCTGTGGTGGTGGTGGTGGTGGTGGTATTTTATTGGTGGGTAGTGTGAGATGGCGTGGGGACATCTGCAGTCCGGTGAAAAAAAAAAAAAAAAGGCAGCCTGGCGTGGCGCCCATACCTGTGAGGGGGAATGTTGTGCTTGTGCCAAGTGAGCATCGTCATGGGCGGATGGCTGTGACTGGCTGAGCTGCTATGGGTGCGTGGTGTCGGATGCGTGTGTATGGTAGGAAGTATGGGCCGTGGTGTGGGGTGCGTGGTGTAGGCTGTGTGGTGTTTGGGTGTGTGGTGTAGGGTGTGGAGAGTAGTGTTGGGTGTTCGGGGGGTCAGTGGTCTAGTGTAGTAGGTGTGTGTGTGTGTGTTAAGTATGTGTGGTGCAAGTACCTCCCCTCTTCTCCCATCCCACGTGATTGTAAGGTTTTGAGGGGGTTTTCAGGGAGTTGGGCTGGAAGGCAGAGAGAGAGAGAGAGAGAGAGAGAGAGAGAAACTGAGGGGTGGCCGCTCCCAAATGACAGGGGTTTACGAGCGTCCTTAGAGAAGATTACTGCTACCCTGAAAACGCGGAGATATCGTAAAAATGATAAGCCTCTTCGTGTGTCATTTTCCTTTTATCTGTAGTGTAGAACAAGAGCACGGCCTGAGGAACCCCAGACCTGAAGGCTGAGACGTCCCTGGCGGAGCGTCTTTCACCCGCCAGAGGAAAACGCTCCTACAGGGTGAAATATCAGAGGCGCGCGCGCACACACACACACACACACACACACACACACACACACACACACACACACACACACACACTTTCTTCTTCTTCTTCTTCTTCTTCTTCTTCTTCTTTTTCGTCGTCGTCGTCGTCGTCGCCGTCATCTTTGTTTCACTTTTTTTTCTGAATAAAAACTTATTTTTTCCTTCTAATTTGTTTTGCCTTAGTCGACCGCCTTCACGTATGACACACCCACACACACAACAGGAGACAGAGACCAAAGAAAGAGGAGAAAAAATTTCTGGATAACTTTATTGTGAAGAAAGTTCAAGAAAAATATGTAAAGAACTGACTTCCTCAAATATGTATATATATATATATATATATATATAGAGAGAGAGAGAGAGAGAGAGAGAGAGAGAGAGAGAGAGAGAGAGAGAGAGAGAGAGAGAGAGAGAGAGAGAGAGAGAGAGAGAGAGAGAGAGAGAGAGAGGCGGGGGTGAACATATTCCCAAACATTTCGAATTCTCATTCTATGCACTTTTAACACTGTAATGGAAGTTCTCAGCTCTCGAGCGTTCTCATAACTCTGGTGAAAACGTACCAAGAGTTAAACATCTCCAATAAAAATAGAGAACAATTAAAACCTGACTAATCACCACTGCGGTCTTTGAAAAACAGTCTGGATGAGAGAGCAGAGCGTTTAAGAGTACAGGCCAGAATGGAGGCAGAGGCAGGGAGAGGAAAATAGATACGTAGTATATATTAATGCATTACGACCAATTAAGTTGTCTCCCAAGAGGAAATTCGCGGTGTGTCTGGCGGGCGCAGGATGTTCGTCACTCGTAATGGGGGCTGGCCAACGAAGGGTGACCTCACTAATAAGCTCCAAGGACCAATGGCTGACTCTCTCTCTCTCTCTCTCTCTCTCTCTCTCTCTCTCTCTCTCTCTCTCTCTCTCTCTCTCTCTCTCTCTCTCTCTCTCTCTCTATCTATCTATCTATCTATCTATCTATCTCATCTATAAGAGAATAAATGATGTAGGAAGGCTGGCAAACATCACTAGCCTGTTTCATGACGTAATAATAATGATGATAATAATAATAATAATAATAATAATAATAATAATAATAATAATAATAATAATAATAATAATAATAATAAAATAACAATAACCAAAGTAACAACAATAACAACAATACCAACAACAGCAACAACAACCACAACAACAACAGCAGCAACAGCAACAATACCCACTAACTTTACTACCACTACTACTACTACTACTACTACTACTGTTAATAAGTATTACTACTTCTACTAACTACTACTATTACTAGTCACTACCACTACTACCGTTACCATCATCCCGTCGCCTCTCCTCGTATCAATTCCCAGGCGGACGGTCTCATCAGTCCCTCTAGTGACTATATAGTACCTTAATTATTCCCTCCTGCTCTCCTAACCTCATTCCGCTTCCCTCCGCCGAGCCTGAGTGGCCTTCCCATTAAGAGGAACCGTATGTGGACGACTATAATGATATGACTTGCAAGTTGCACACTATACACTATCCCATCTTGAGGCTTGCCACTAACCTCTTCCTACAGCGCAGTTTCAGGCGTCCCAGTGCTGCTCCCTTCTATAATGATAGGGCCTGGGTATCTACAAGTACTTATAGAGCATTAGTTTGTGTATATAATACTGCGTTAAGGGTCTACTGGAGGTGGGAGCCTGGTGAGGGAAATGCGGTGGGTTGAGAAAAGAAAAGTTGAATGTTGGTGGTTGTTGTTGTTTGTTGTTGTTGCTGTAGAGAGAGAGAGAGAGAGAGAGAGAGAGAGAGAGAGAGAGAGAGAGAGAGAGAGGGAGAGATGCGCAGTTACACGATTTGATTTGCAGCACTGCGCATGTATCTAAGTCCTCGTAAGGCAGAGCGACGACGCTTGCGCAGAACCACCACTATCACTACTACTACTACTACTACTACTACTGCCACCACCATCACCACCATCACGAATCACAAAGCAAGGCTGAATAAAGAAACACTGAAATATAATGTAAAGTTCAGCCCAACATACTACGTTAACGCAAGTCAGCTGACCCTGGCCGGGGTGGTTGAGGTGGGAAGGGTGGACTGTGGGACAAGGTCAGCTACGGGTGTGGTGGGTGGAGCTGAGTGGATGAATGAATGAATGAATGAATGAAGTGGATAAAGACACCGGCGGAAGTCAGTCATAAGCAATGATCACAGCTGAGGGTTGCCAGCTGTGTGTTGCGCGCGGGACTGTTGCCGTTTGGTCGCTGGGAGTGTAGTAAACATGTTTTACTCTTTTCTTTTCCTCTCTACTGGCAAGCAGAGAGAGAGAGAGAGAGAGAGAGAGAGAGAGAGAGAGAGAGAGAGAGAGAGAGAGAGAGAGAGAGAATTTTGTTTTTATCATGTTTTTTCCTTTACTGGTGTACACGTATGCCTGGAGAGAGAGAGAGAGAGAGAGAGAGAGAGAGAGAGAGAGAGAGAGAGAGAGAGAGAGAGAGAGAGAGAGATTCTTTTTATCATGTTTATTCCTTCAATGGTGGACACGTATGCCTGGAGAGAGAGAGAGAGAGAGAGAGAGAGAGAGAGAGAGAGAGAGAGAGAGAGAGAGAGAGATGCAAATCAAGTGGTAAACATGTGAAATCTCTCCCCTCCCCCTTGAAAGTGTGTACTTTATGTATGGGACACGCGATCCATAGTGTGAAACCTACTCTAATCATACAAGGAAAAAAAAAGAAAAGCACATTTTTTGCGATTTTGTTGACATAGGCGGCACTTCACAGGGATGATTAGATAACGTGTGTGTGTGTGTGTGTGTGTGTGTGTGTGTGTGTGTGTGTGTGTGTGTGTGTGTGTGTGTGTGTGTGTGTGTGTGACGCGTAGACCAGAGAAGCGGTCAAGAGGTGAAGAGGGAAGCAGGTCTCTCTACCTCGACCTCCAACAGCGAAAAGTAGGAGGAGGAGGAGGAGGAGGAGGAGGAGGAGGAGGAGGAGGATAAAGAGAAGTTGGAGGAGGAAGAACAAGAAGGAAAATAAGAAGAATAAAAAGAGAACAAAAAGAATATCAACAATGTGAGAAGAAACAGTAAAGGAAACAAGAAGAAGAAAGTGGCAGCGTTAAGCAGAAACAAACAATAACAGACAGAATGAAGACAAGGACACAAAACAGCCGGAATGAACACAAACATATAAGCACAAACCAACACTTCGGCTTATAAACAGCGCCACCCACTTTCATAAGAACCAGGACGAGAGCGTCAAAGGTTGAGGCAAAGGTGACTAAGGAGAAAGAATAGAGGGAAGAGGAGGGAGAGGAGAATGCACCTGCCCCTCGCCGCCCCTCACCGACCCTCGTGTCTCCTTAAGTGGCAACATGTACGCCCTAGATTCTCTCAGGTGCGTCACGATAGGATGTAATCGAGGCGCCTGTGTACAGCCGGCCAGCCGCCCAGACACTCAGCCGACCAGCCAGCATCCCAACCTGCCTTTTTCGCTGCAGCTCTCCTCCCCTTCCATCTCTTGACGCACATAGCTGAGAGGCGAATAAGCAAACAAATCACTCAGGTCATAAACACAACAATAAAGAGCAAAATGGCCGTGTTATGATATCTAAACGGATAAACAAACAGATGCGTTTATAGCCCAGATCTTGAGGTATTGGTAAGGTGGCGCGCTTCACTGTTACCTTGTGTGGCTTTTAGGTTAGGTACGTATCTTGTGAGAGAGAGAGAGAGAGAGAGAGAGAGAGAGAGAGAGAGAGAGAGAGAGAGAGAGAGAGAGAGAGAGAGAGAGAGAAATAAGATGGACACATGTATATATATACAAAGACATACTTAATTAGCATATAAACTACACACACACACACACACACACACACACACACACACACACACACACACACACACACACACACAAACATACAAAAAGAAAGCTAAACACACTGCCAGTCAGGGAACCACACAAACAGAAAGGGAATGACACAGAAACAGAAAGACATAGTTAAACACACAACCAAATACAAATACACACAAGAAAATTAATAGAAAAAACTGAACACACAAGCAGACAGAGACAAACAGACAAACATAATGACAAACAGACAGCATAACCACAGACAAGTCAACACACAAACACTACCTGACAGACAGACACAGGCAGGCAGACAAACAAATTCCAAAATTAACTTTCCCTCTCTTTGACACACTTCCTAAACCACATCCGGAACATCTGGCGGCAAAACTACGAAAATAAAACACGTTACAGAGGCATTATGGGAGAAATTTTATGGCATCCCGTGAAAGAGAGAGAGAGAGAGAGAGAGAGAGAGAGAGAGAGAGAGAGAGAGAGAGAGAGAGATACCGGTATTGAAAGTTATATCAATCGATCTTCTTATCTCTGATACACTTCTGAATCATCTCATAACTCCTCATATCTTTTCAATTATTAGAACTTGATATTTTTTTTCAGTAACTAATTGTATCATTCATTGAACGGTCTCTCTCTCTCTCTCTCTCTCTCTCTCTCTCTCTCTCTCTCTCTCTCTCTCTCTCTCTCTCTCTCTCTCTCTCTCTCTCTCTCTCTCTCTCTCTCTCTCTCTCTCTCTCCGATACATGTATGGCAGAAAGGTCACTTCTTGTCTCAGGACCCAAACTATGGAACAATCTTCCTAACAACATTAAAAATAAAAATTCTACGAGATCTTATTAAAATATTTGAAAGGCTGTCTGTTACAAAGTTAATCTATCATTTTATTGTTTTAATGTTTGATCACGTATCTTACTGCTTTATGTATTAGTTTCAAGTGTCTTATAGATTTTATAGGTTAGGTTTTAAGTATTTTTAAGTATGTCATTTTTAAGTGTTTTATAGGTTTATCAACTATACTTTTATAACCGACAGCGTATCTGTATACGTATTATTTATAAATATATTATTTTTTGTCTACTTTTTTTTGGTAACACATATCCATTATTTGTTAGCATTGAAATGTAACTAAAATGTTACTAATAACCATTATAAAGTGGAAATAAATTAATTCTGAATCTCTCTCTCTCTCTCTCTCTCTCTCTCTCTCTCTCTCTCTCTCTCTCTCTCTCTCTCTCTCTCTCTCTCTCATTACAGAAGTAAGAATAGAACTACGTATTTCATTGTTATTTATGGCACGTACTTTGATATCAGACACCCTTGTTATGGACCACCAAGTCCACCAAGTCCAAGTTATGGACCACCAATGTTTTTCTCATGTTATCTCTCTCTCTCTCTCTCTCTCTCTCTCTCTCTCTCTCTCTCTCTCTCTCTCTCTCTCTCTCTCTCTCTCTCTCTCTCTCTCTCTCTCTCTCTCTCTCTCTCTCACCAATACCATCTTACCCTCCTCACAGTATTTTTGAATGCGTTGTAACCGAATACACCCCCTAGTGGCGTTTGTCCTTCCTTTGTATTCCTTTATGTTCCTTCTTCTTTTCCTCAAACCCACCACCACCACCACCGGCGCTGCTGCTGCCGCCACCACCCGTCCCCCTGACCCGCATTTCCTGCCATCCATTCATGTGCTCTGTTCATTCACAGGGACTCGTAGTACTCCGCCCTCGTACTCACTCTGTCTGGCCTCGTACACACACACACACCGACCCACCCACTCACACACACACACACACACATACGCACACACACACACCGACATAAACACACTTCCTTATGGCTGGCTTTAGCTCTTCCAATACGATGTTTACTTTGTTTAATGGTGATGGTGATTAGTGGAGCTGTCTATGATGGCATTACACACACACACACACACACACACACACACACACACACACACACACACACACACACACACACACACACACACACACACTTCCGGTGCACGTGTTGTCAACATGTACTATGATGCGTGTGTGTCGCTGACGTTAATGCTCGTAAACTTTTTTTTTCTTTTGTGTGTGTGTGTGTGTGTGTGTGTGTGTGTGTGTGTGTGTGTGTGTGTGTGTGTGTGTGTGTGTGTTTGTTTTTGTTATTGTTGTTCTTTTTGTAGATGATGATGTACTGCTACCATTACTGCCACTACTACTACTACTACTACTACTACTACTACTATTACTACTACTACTACTATCACTACTATTACTAAAACTATTATCAATATTTATATTTCTAATTATTATTATTGCATATTTTAATTACCTTCAATTTCATTATAAAAAAATACTCCTCACATGATCTGAGAGAGAGAGAGAGAGAGAGAGAGAGAGAGAGAGAGAGAGAGAGAGAGAGAGAGAGAGAGAGAGAGAGAGACATACCAGACAGGAAATACTGAAGGTTAAGGGGCGGACGTGGAAATGAGAGATGGATTAGAAAGAAACGTGTGATTATTCACTTGAGCAAACCGTTTTGTTCTCTCTCTCTCTCTCTCTCTCTCTCTCTCTCTCTCTCTCTCTCTCTCTCTCTCTCTCTCTCTCTCTCTCTCTCTCTCTCTCTCTCTCACACAGAGAGAGAGAGAGAGAGAGAGAGAGAGAGAGAGAGAGAGAGAGAGAGAGAGAGAGAGAGACCTGAATATTTTACGTACATCCCTCTTCTCTTTTATTTATCTCAGTCTCCCATTCTCTTTTTTTTTTCTTTAGTAACTTATTGCACTTTACTATTTTCCTTCGTCTTACCTCCCTCTACCACTTTCTTCCTCCCTTCCATTACTTCTCTTATTCACTCTCTCTCTCTCTCTCTCTCTCTCTCTCTCTCTCTCTCTCTCTCTCTCTCTCTCTCTCTCTTCCTTGCATGTGTTTACTAAATTAACTTTCTTATGCTAACTTTTCTTTTCTATTTTTTTCATTATGTTACTGTTTTCTTTCTTCATTTTTAACCTAAAGAGTTTGGCGTAGATAAAAAAAAATTCACTCCAGCAAGCCCCGTTTTTTTTTATTCAGCTTATTTTTTCCTACCTACCTTTATTTTGTTACTAGTGAGAAAAAAAGGAAAAGGAAGTATTTAAAAAAAGAGGGAGGGAAATGAGAGAGGACGGAGGAGAGGGAAGGAAAGAGAGGAAAAATAAAAGAGAAGGAAGTGAATGGAATGGAATGAAAGGGAAGGGAAGGGAAGGGATGGAAAGGATGAAGAGAGATTAAAGGAAGAAAGTCTGAAAGCAAGGGAAAGAAAGAGATGAGAGGAAGGAAGAAAAGGAAAATAAAGATGAGAGAACAATGGGAAAATAATGGTAAGGGAAATAAACAAGGAAGGGAGAGAGGAAGAAACGAAAGATAAGAAAGGAAAAAGGAGAGGAAGAAAAGAAAGAGGAAGACAAAGAAAGAATGAGAAGCAAAGAAAATTATAAAATAGGAAAGGAAAAGAAAGAAAGGAAGAAGAAAGGAAAGAAAAGAAAGGATGGAAGAAGGGAGAAGGGGAAGACACGTGCATACAAAAAAAAAAATTCCTTTTCAGCTTTCTCGGTTGAACTCTTGCCCTGATCCTGAGCCTCACGTAACCCCAAGTTCGATCCCCATGAACCTGCCACCTCCTTCCGTTTTCTCTCAGTCAGGTGCGTGAGGTTACCTGTGTGTGTGTGTGTGTGTGTGTGTGTGTGTGTGTGTGTGTGTGTGTGTGTGTGTGTGTGTGTGTGTAATTTCGTATGTACTCTCGTGACATTATCTAATTTTTCTCTTTCTAATGTAGGTAATATTCTTTTTAAAGGATAATTCTGTGTGTGTGTGTGTGTGTGTGTGTGTGTGTGTGTGTGTGTGTGTGTGTGTGTGTGTGTGTATTCGTTCCTGTCTGCGTGTAACTACTGTAAATATTAAAGTATATTTGTGAGTGTATGCGAGTGATTTTACCTCGAATCTTAACAATCTTAATAAAATAATGTGTTAAGGAATGAACACGTGCAGAGAAAAATACCATATCAGTGGTCGTCATGTGTTCTGAAAGTTGAAGAACCTTTGTACGTATTTGCCTGGCTGCTACTAACTGTGCAAAACAATATCACACCAGCTTACAAAATAACATAAGTTTTAAGGAAATCTACAAGACAATAGGCCTACACGTAGCAGCCCCTGAACAAAACGTGTACATACCTATACCCGCCTATTATCCCTATTAAAAAGAAAGAAAGTAAGTCCAGTCTTACTTTAAAACTTCTTAAGACAGCCTTGTAAAATAAATTATAGATATAAGATTGTCTCATCAACCACCACGATGGGCCAGTAGTCTCTATCTACATCTTAGGGAGCATCAATTAGGCAACCATTTCTGGACATCAATTTCATAATTTGATAAGATCAGCTTAACGATTTCACAACATTGCGATAAAAGTTGTTCTGGAAGCTGCAGATTTGCAAATTAATCGGATCAGGATGACATTCACTCTCCATTCATCTGCTACTTAGTCTTGAGATGAACATCCGTGATTCAGACATCGTCTAGTGGCTTAATCAGTTGAGGATGATACACATAGGAGGAAAACTTGGACAGTAATGAAAGAGCATCCCTGTGTCGCAAAGATGATGGAGTAATGCCGCACTACGCATGGGCTACATTGCTGGGGCTGGTGTTGCTGCTGCTGCTGTTAGTGCTGCTGCTGCTGCTGCTGCTGCTGCTGCTGCTGCTGCTGCTGCTGCTGCTGCTGCTGCTGCTGCTACTACTACTACTACTACTACTACTGCTGCTGCTGCTGCTGCTGCTGCTGCTGCTGGCAGCAGCAGCAGCAGCAGCAGCAGCAGCAGCAGCTGCAGGAACTACAAGTATTGCTGCTACCACTATTACTACTACTACTACTGCTACTACTACTACTACTACTACTACTGCTGCTGCTGCTGCTGTTGCTGCTGCTGCTGCTGCTGCTGCTGCTGCTGCTGCTGCTACTGCTAGAACTACAACTGTTGCTGCTACTACTACTACTAATAATAATAATACTATTACTACTACTACTACTACTACTACTATTGCTACTATTATTGCAACTACTATTATTATTACTACTACTACTACTGCTACTACTGCTACTACTACTACTACTACTACTGCTACTACTACTACTACTACTATTACTACTACTACTACTTCTACTCCTACTACTACTACTACTACATTACTACTTCATTACCCTTGACGTCTCGTATTCCACTCCTAAAACCAAGGAGAAGAGGACGAACATTAAAACTACAAGTGAAAACGTCAACTCATACTTTCTTCCATTTACACGTTTTCATCTTATCGATAAATTTTATTGTGACATGATCGTGAGGAGGGCGACGGCTCTTTATCCTCTACAAATACGAGAGGTAAAGTTGAGGAAGGTAATGCCAAGAAATTCTTGGGCAGTCGGGGAGCGGGACATGTGGAGGATGCAACGAGGAAGTAGGGCAGTGACGGGATGGCAGGAAGGGGAGATGGGAAGGTTGGAGTCGGGCCGGCTGGGAGATGTAGTGGGTGGTGGGCAGCAGGAAGCAGGAAGGAGAGAGGCAGTGAAGTGGTAGACAGGGAAGCAGGAGGACGATGATAAGTGGGAAAGGAAGATATGGGGAGAGTGATAGAGTTAGATAGATAGATTGATAGATAGATAAATAGATAGATAGACAGATAGATAGATAAATAAATAGATAGATAGAGAGATAAATAAATAAATAGATAGATAGATAGACTGATAGATTACAAAGTCTCGTAGACAGACAAACAGACAGATAGATAGATAGATAGATAGATAGATAGAAAAATAGACATACAGATAAACAGATAGATGTTCACTGGTCACTGCATGCATATTTGGCATTCAACTGGAAAAATATTAACCTAAAAATAAGAGACATGGAGTGTAGTTAATATCAGATCATGCACTGCTCAAACAAACAAACTGACGTAGAAACGAACTCGAATGATGCATACCAGGTGAAGGCGAGAGAAGGGCAGGTGAGAGAGAGAGAGAGAGAGAGAGAGAGAGAGAGAGAGAGAGAGAGAGAGAGAGAGAGAGAGAGAGAGAGAGAGAGAGCGAGAGTGAAGAAAATAAGAAATTCATCCTTTTTTTTTAATTAACGTGGAGCAGGTGGCGGAATTTAATAGGTGTAACTAACACTTGCGGGCAGGTGGTGGTGGTGAAGGTTACTCGGTGACCCCATGACCCTTTCCATCCCTTCTTCCTGCAGCTGGTGTTTGTGTTAGAGCGAGGAAAAGGTGCAAGTATACATCTGGCCTTGAAGAGAACGAGACACGGGTAGAAACAGATATATTATAGTGTGTAATAACTATTTCAGGTTTAAATTTAATTGTTCAACTCACCTTTTCCTGTCTCGCTTCATTTGCTGAGTTTATATTTGTCATGCAAATTTGTTTAGATGTCACTATTCACTGTCTGTACACCTGCAGCGTCGCCTTCCATAAAGTAAAACACCTTGAAGTGCTTACATGATATTCATACTCTGATCTCTATAGACACGACACATGTGGTTCTCAGAATAAACACTCGTGGCTACATAACATCGGTCACCATACAATATACAGAAGGGTTACGGAGAGAGAGAGAGAGAGAGAGAGAGAGAGAGAGAGAGAGAGAGAGAGAGAGAGAGAGAGAGAGAGAGAGAGAGAGAGAGAGAGAGAGAGAGGCAAACACAGACAGACAGATAGGCAGACACAGACAGAAAGATAGGCAAACACAGACAGACAGACACACATATACTGAGACAAACAGACACACAGACAGACAGACAGGCAGACAAACACACAGACACACAGACAGACAGACACACAGACACAGACAAACAGACGGACAGACAGACAAACAAACAAATAAATAGAAGACAAGGCCAAATTGAAAGCAAATTAGGAGATGAGAAAAAAAGGAGGGAGTACTGAGGAAAACTTAGGGAGAGGTGAGTGATGAAGGAAATAAATAAACAAACGAATTTAATATGAAGGAGGGACAGAAAGATGCGATGAAGGGAAGGGAATAAATGAAGGGATATAGATAGGGAGAAAAACTATACGATGGGAGAGAGAATAAGAAACCGAAGGGAGGAGAGCCGCGGTTTAGGGGAAGAGGAAGGGGAGAGAAGAGGGAGAAAAATAAAGATAAATGTGAAACGCTGTGAGGGAGGGGAGGCACAATGGATATCAAAATAATTCAGAGACCGTTCAAAGTTTGGTCTCCAGTTAAAAGCTATGGAAGGACGGTGAATTCTTACTTCGCTTTTATCATATTTAGAAAGCTGGAAGTTACGGTAATGATGGTGATTCATAGCAGCACCAACAGTAATAGTAGTAACAGAAGAAGTAGTAGTAGTAGTAGTAGTAGTAGTAGTAGTAGTAGTAGTAGTAGTAGTAGTAGTAGTAGTAGTAGTACTTCCATTCCTTTTTTTAAGTTCATCTCTATTATACACTTTCGATTATAAACTAAAAGTTACATATAAATATATCAAGTAACTACAAGTACAGTAAATTAATACTTTAAACTAGAGGCGTCCTTGGAACTGCCTTGTGTAGGTCAGCTGGCCTTTAGCAGCCATCTTATGTTCGTAAGTTCATATATTCTCTCATTTCTCTTTCAGTGATGCCCTTTAATACCAAACACCGAGCTGCTCACTATGGAGGAAGCCAGCACACGTCCACATATTCCCATTTTCTCCCTCCAGTGGCGCCTTTTAATGTCAAACATCACGCCGCTCACAATGAAGGAAGCCAACACACGTTACCTTCCGTGATTTTCTTAAGCGGAAAGCCACACAGTGAATAGCTACATGTTTGGTGATCACGTAACACCTTTCTACTCTTAGCAGGTCTGTAATTTCCGCCGTAATTCAGTTAACGCGCACGAAGCCACTCGGTGAGAAGAGTAACTAAAGGAAATTACGCAGGTAATAATAAAATTGCAGAGGCGTGTGTAGGATTCGAACCCACAGGTCTGCAAAAGGAAATTCGGGTGATTTTCCGCGGCCTCCCTGTACCCTAAACGGATCATTTCACTTAATGGTTAAATTTGGCTCGTGACGGCTTCAAATTACCTTATTTCTCGCTTTCTATAATGCCAATTTTCGCCCTCAGATCGCATCCTCAAAGGTTTCGCCAGCTACGACTAGTACTTGTATGACTAATTTTTACGTACTCTTGTAGAATTTACTAAGGTGTTGGGCGATGCTCTCATGATTCTTGTGGTAGTTTAACCAGCACTCTGCGTCATAAAGGGTGATAAAGCACTCATGAGAACTTTCAATAAAGGTGCTTACGAAAGTTCACATCGTTTCAAAACTAGACTCTTGATGCCACTGAAATTGAAAGAAAAATGTGTATCTGGATTAAGTAGTGAGTTTATCATACCAATATTCCAGAGGCACGCCTGGCTTTACGATCAAAAAGTCTCGCTAAAGTTAATTGACACTTCATGACCACTCACATCCCCATCTTCGTTCTAAACCTTGCACCGTGAAACACTTTGCGCTCTCGTGTTTTCTTTTCAAAGGTCACTCGTAATGGATTTTTTTTTCTATGTTTACCACTAATGGCGCAGAATCTTTTTTCTTAAACAATCACTAATGTATGATTTTTTTTCTCCATTTTCTGCCCTTGGACAGACGTCTTGGCACTTACGAAATCATGAACACATTCTTGAAAACAGCAGTAGCTTCACTTCCAACCCGCAGTCACTATTACTAATATATGAAAAGCATTCCTTCTCTTTTTTTTTTTCTTGCCTATGTTTGTGTCCTTGGCAAACCTTTTCACTGCGACACGAAACAGTTAGCAGCACCAGAAGCAATGCGTGAAGTCTTTATAAGCATCCACCAGAAACCTATGAGTGAAAAAGTTTCATATCAATTTCAATTTCAATTTCTATCCAATTCAAAGATTGGATATGGCTATAGAACAAGTAATGGTGATTACCAAAGTGATTGGTAATTAAGGAAAGTGTACCAAGTGGTAGTTAAAGGGTTAACACGTAAAAAGTAATTAAAACACCACAATAACTTATAATAATGTCAGATAATCTTCTTCTTTTCTATTTTATTTTTAAAGTAACCGCAATATGACAAAATGTTTGGGATTATGACCACAATTTTTTTCACACCAGCGGCTTGGGACACCACGTATTACCACCATAATAGACAGGAAGATCGAGGAAGGCTCCGAGCACCTGAACCTCATAAGTACGACCTCCGCTCATTTGGTCTCCTAACAAGCAGTACTCAAAACCAGGAACTTTCCACTATATATGAAGAATCTTTTTCTTGTCTCTTTGTTTATTTATTTATTTATTTATTATCGTTTATTTATCTATTTATTTATTTATTTATTTTTTTTTATTCATTTATTATTTTATTTTTTTATTTTTTTTGAGTCAGCATTCCTCTCAACATTCCATTTCTCTCGAGTTGCGACCGCCCTCCCGAGATGCCCATAATGATCATTATCTTCCCTAAGGATCTGTTTTTTTTTTTTTTTTTTTATCCCTAGGCAAGAGGGAGATGATCATCAGGCTTCGCGGAAAACTTGACTTACCCAACGCGTTCTCAAGTACTCTGTCCTCCACCGTATTAAACTTACACTCTACCACCCTACGCCCCCCCCCCTCTCTCTCTCTCTCTCTCTCTCTCTCTCTCTCTCTCTCTCTCTCTCTCTCTCTCTCTCTCTCTCCCTCTGTGTGTGTGTGTGTGTGTGTGTGTGTGTGTGTGTGTGTGTGTGTGAGAGAGAGAGAGAGAGAGAGAGAGAGAGAGAGAGAGAGAGAGAGAGAGGAGGGGGGCCCGTATTCTGAAAGGCTTTGCTCTCTCACTACGACTATTTTCAAGGACTACATGGATGATGAGAGAGAGAGAGAGAGAGAGAGAGAGAGAGAGAGAGAGAGAGAGAGAGAGAGAGAGAGAGAGAGAGAGAGGAGGGGGGGCCCGTATTCTGAAAGGCTTTGCTCTCTCACTACGACTATTTTCAAGGACTACATGGATGATGAGAGAGAGAGAGAGAGAGAGAGAGAGAGAGAGAGAGAGAGAGAGAGAGAGAGAGAGAGAGAGAGAGAGAGAGAGCAACATCAACACCAAGAGCCAGGTCAGGATCCTCGTTCTGGAAGGTATTCCTAAGATTACAAAACCATTTCCCGTTTTCTTCAAGCCTCTCAGAATAGCAGGCCATTCCCAGATTTTACAACATTACCTGTACTTAGTAATTACGAACAAAATAAATAAAGAATTGCAATAAAGGAATGACTTACGACAAATTACATCCCTTAAATTACGAAAAATATCACGCTAAACTATGCAATCTCTCAAAGGAATCCTGAATAAAATAAAATGATACTGACACTTTGTAAAATCATCTGCAGGTGGTCAAGGTTGAGTAAATAAGAATGTATTAGTTGTGGATAAGGGTTTACCGGTGTCCCTCCTACATATATATAAAAAAAAGAAAAGATTAAGTGCATATGCCTTCCAGCCCTTTCATTACAATACATGCTATACTGAAGTGTACACTCCTGTAATACACAGAGACCGTATTTTCAGACATTTCAGCGCTTTATCTCAATTTGCTAAAACAGGCTGTCATGAAATCTATTTTTTTTTATGATGTTTCTTTGATTTTAGGGGAAGCTCAACAATTCTACATCGTTAATGAGAAAGATTCCCCTTGAAAACCAGAAAGATAAAGGGTGTTGCCTTGAAAATCGTTCTGATAGGAGGACACAGTTTCAGAGGACGAGCCTTGAATATAGCAAGGAATAGAAAACTCAATATGCTGGCCACCTGCTACCTGTACACACACACACACACACACACACACACACATACACCATGTCACCAGAAAGCTCCTTCAGTAGCACTTCAATAAGATTCAGCGAGTTTCCTGTACCCGAGGCTCGATCATCTGACTCGTCCTTTCGTCACTATTCCGCTTTCGTGCTGGAGTATCAGCTGGCCGTGTTCTAATCAAGTACCTCATTGTCCTCATCGCCATGCAACAGCACCCCTCATTACTATAGTCAGCTGCTGTGGCGCGTGACTTGCTGGTCTGGACTCTAGTAAATCTCTTAAGTCTCATCATCAGTATGAATCCTGTCCTATTCAATTACAAAGATATGTATATACTAGTACATGGTCTGCAAATACTGTGAATATGGCTATGCACGGAGTTCAGAAAGAGAGAGAGAGAGAGAGAGAGAGAGAGAGAGAGAGAGAGAGAGAGAGAGAGATGAGAGAGAGAGAGAGAGAGAATGTGACAAGCAAACAGACAAACAAACAAAATACACAAACACACTCACACACACACACACACACACACACACACACACACACACACACACACACAACAGATACAACAGAGAAAGAGGCGAAAATTTAACAAAAAAACAACAGAATTATATTTTGATGTCAAGGGCTACGCGAGGTTCCTCAGCTGACCTTATTTTCAATGACTTTTCGCGCCAGTAACCTATATTGCAAGAGTCTTCGTGAACGATATGAAGAACCGGTATTCTTATGATGGAGAGTGAAAAAAGGACACTGTGCCTCTCCTGACGCGGAAGTGCCGGCTGATGGGCGACATGGAACGGTGTTATGAGGCCACTCCGTCAAGAGGGGTAAGGCTGACAGACATGTAAATGCTTTCATCTAATGTGTGAAGGGAAAAATGAAAGCAGCTCTCGCCTGCTTCCAGTTGCCAAGATGTATTTTAACGTTATTGATGGTAGTGGTGGTGGTGTTGTTGGTGGTGGTGATAGTGGTATTATAGTAGTAGTAGTAGTAGTAGTAGTAGTAGTAGTAGTAGTAGTAGTAGTGCTGGAAGTAGCAGTAGTATTCCATCAACGGCAGCTACACATTGTAGTAGGAGATACAATTTCATGATGAAGATTCTTTCCTTAGGTTTAAGAAGCCCTTGGTGCGTCCCTGAGGTAAGGTACCTTGAAGCAAAGCCAAGGAGACAAAATACACGTGGTAGCACGAGCTACTTTAATCAAAGCAGAAGTATTGCCACACAAGTAACCAAAGACCAAAACTTCCCTTCTTTTCAATCTCCTTATCCTCAAACACACTGAAACTTCATAAATAATCCTCTTGTCTTTTCCTTGAAGTTTTTAATAGTCTTTAATTTCCTGACTGACACACATCTTGAATCAGCACATCAAAGTCAGTGTTGTCTTTTCTGCTGATGGTGACACGTGGCATCATTTGACGATCTTTAAAATCACTTTCTGCATGAGTCCCACAGCACTCCTACACCCACGCCACGCTTAATACTGAGGGAAGTATATAAAGAAAGAGGACAAGGACGAGGACTAGAGGATATAAGCAGTAGAAGAAACAGAAGGTCGATAAGATGAAAGTTGTGATATGAGAAGGAGAAACAGAAGAAAGATTACGAAGAGAATGATTAGGTGAGAAGTTTACAAATACGTCAGTTTTTAATCGTCATCTTAATTAAGTGAGAATGTTAATTATTATGGTGAGAAGAGACAGACGACTTTCCCAGTGCCAGGAGTTCAAGAGGACGATCTAAATACAGAATATTCACGATTCAAAGACGGGACATGAGTACTACTCTGCCGTCCGCCATGATGGTTGGCTGTCAACAAACCCTGCTGGTGAATCTCTGGTGAAATTCCGGGTTTTTAAGGCATTTACGAGTGACTGCATGCCCAACACCCCACCATGAAGTTATAGAGGTACGGCCGAGTGATGCAAACTGCTTGATAAGACAGTGGATTTTAAGAAATGAAAGCTTGAATATCTGTGGCCTACCATCCAATAGCATTCGGCCAGGAATCCTACGACAGTGTTGTTGGTGACGTCAGAGCCACGTCACTGATAAGAAGCCATGAATGACTCAGGTGAAGCCCAAAGTGAAGCAAATAAAGGTTCAAGTGAAACTGAGTTATCTGGAAGCCACAGTGATGGTGAATATGTTTTGAACGAGCTTTTGTGCTTCGTGCAGTTTCATATTCACAGATCTACCCGAAATAATATTGCTGAAGTGGTGTTACGCCACTTTAGTGAACCTGAGATAACTGTTGCGAAGGAAATACTTGTCTATAAGTACGATGAACTGATTAGTCACAAAATTAAAAAGAGGCGTAATGTACCCGGTAAAACGAAAAGTGAGTCTACTGTGGATGACATCCTGACAGTTATGATGGAGCTGGATGGCAAAGAAGTATCTACATCCTTCGTAGCTAAAGACTTGAACCGACTGCCGAAATGTGATCCAAAAGACATTGATCCTTACGCTAATCACCAGCTGATAATGGCTCTCCAAGAAAGGGTGCACCGTTTGGAGGATAATATGAGTGAAGCAAAGGCTGAAATAATCTGCAATCAAGATGCAGTGAGACGTATAAAAAACACACAAGAAGAAATGGAGACTGTTGTCACAAATCTAGTTGCAGAACCACCCTCTTATGCTGGTGTCACATCTGGTAACAGCCTACCCAGAGGATGCAGCAGAAATAATTTATCACAGAGAGATCTTTGTAGAAGGCATTATACGCAGTCGGAGACAGAGGATGAACCATCAGGACGGGATGATGAAGCTGTTAGTCAACTTCAGGAAGCAAGTGTTGGCCTGAATAATGGAATGTCCGATGGTGATGCTGCAACGGCAAATGGTGACGCTGAACCAAGAGTGAGCGGTGTCGACGATGGCGGAGACCGTGACAGTGATACTTCACGTGTGGTGACTGGAGGGCGTGGTGACGACGAGGTTGGTAGCGAGCAACACGGCGTCGATGCAACGCGCGGTGGTGATGGTGGTGGTCTTGGATCGTCGTCTGGGAATGGAAGTGTCTCAAGAGATGGGGCGTTGCCGCTTCGGGGTACCGGCGCTCCAAGAACGGTTGGCGCTCATAGGAACGGTAATCCATGGATAACAGTGGGACCTAACGGCAAGCCTGTCAAATCAAACCCCCCTCGTCAGCCTGGAGGAGGATTCCTGCCCCGCCATGTAGGGGAAAATCCCAGGCAGGGCGGCAGGCGGCGTGTGCAGGGTAGTGCGACCAGTAACATGTTTAAGGGCGCGCCACCCCCAAGGAGGGATTTTTTTCTCTCGCGAGTTGTGAGTAACACTGATGATCAGGTTATAAAGGATTATATAAGAGACAAGGGAATCAATGATTTTGAATTGCAGTTAGTATCTAATGAACATTCCATATTTAAATCATATAAGCTATCAGTTTCTGTGGGAGACAAAATTAAAGTGTTGTCACCTGATATTTGGCCTCAAGGCGTTTGTGTTGAAAAGTGGAGAAATAGGAATTAATGTTTTTGTACAATTTCATGAAAATGGAAGACAGTAGAAATTTAACGTGTGTTTCATATAATTGTGAATATGCAGATGATTTAAGGGCACCGTTCCTAAGTGAGCTTTATAATCAAAGTGATTTTTTTTTAATCCAGGAGCATGGTTTGTTTATGAGTCAGCTTGATTGGTTTTATGGAGTGGGTGAGGGTGTGAATGTGCACGGGGTCAGCGCCATGGAGGAGGGTCGGCTGGTGCGGGGTAGGCCGCACGGCGGAGCAGCCATCCTGTGGCGTGACTCCAAGCGGTTTCGTGTCACTCCTGTACCTTATGAATCCAAACGATTGTGTGCTGTTCGAGTTCATTTACCAGAACAAACGGGTTTGGTGATATGTGTATATATGCCCTGTGATGATCAAAGAAGTGACCAAAATGTGAATGAATATGTAAATATACTGAGTGATATAGCAGTTCTTAGTCTTAGTAATGATATAGATTTTATAATAGTAGGTGGTGATTTTAATACTGATTTTAGCCGTGTTACGCCCCAGACACGGGCCTTTGTTAAATTTATCGATGAGTACAGGTTTTATTGTTGTGATAATGATGCCTTATCCACAGTTGCTTATACTTATTGCAGTAAAGGAAATAATTTTAAATCCCTGATAGATCATTTTTTGATATCAGACAATATATCTAACTTCCTTCAGACTTATACTACTATTGATTCTGTAAACAATCCATCAGACCATATAGCTATAAAGTGTGTTTTAGATGTTACTATTTCTTATAATGTGGAAAATATTGAGCATGAGACCTTCGAGCGCATATGTTGGCATAAGGCAAATACTGAGGATATATTAAGGTATAAAGAGTTAGTCACTGGATATCTGTTAAATGTTCCCCTACCGGAAGATATGTTAATGTGTAGAAATAATATGTGCACCCAGCATGAAATGGAAATAGCAGCATTTTATGATCATATCACCAATGCACTTATAAAGGCAAGTAAAGAGTGTATACCAAGGACAAATTGTGGGAGAGTTAAGAAAATTGTGCCAGGCTGGAATGATTGTGTTGAGGGTTATTTTCGCACTGCTTTGTTTTGGCACAGGTTATGGGTAGACAGTGAACGACCTCAGCAAGGTCTCATTGCCGAAATACGCCGTACAACACGTAAATGTTATCACCAAGCACGCAAGATGGTTATAAAGCAAGAAGAGTTAATAACTACAGAGAAATTAGCTGAGAGTTTGCAGGCTAGTGCTTCTGGTAGACAGTTTTGGAGATCTGTAAGAAACAAGGGAAAACAGAAGAAAAAAAACGCCTAAGGCAGTTGATGGAAAACATTGTCCTAAAGATATAGCTGATTTATTTAAAGGAAAGTTTGAAGAGCTTTACAACAGTACCTCATACGATACAAATGAGATGGATAGCTTAAAATCTGCCATCAACAGTGTAATTTCTTGTCAGAAAAATAGTAATGAAAGTATACTCTTGATTACGCCTGATGAGGTGCGTCAAGCACTGCGGAGAGTGAGGCCTGGAAAGGGAGAAGGTGAGGGTGACCTGATGTCTGACCATCTCATACATGCTGGTGATGTGTTATACGGACACTTGTCTGTACTGTTTTCAGCCATGTTGAGGCACGGTTTCTCTCCCCACAGCATGATGAAAGGGGTTATGATACCGCTTCCTAAAGGTCGTTGGGCAAATCTTAATACCAGTGAAAATTACAGAGCGATTACTCTTAGTAGTTTGATGAGTAAAATACTGGATAATATTGTATTGATGAGAGAAAGGGATAAACTATTGACCAATGATTTGCAGTTTGGGTTCAAAGAAGGAACATCCTCTACTATGTGTACAGCAATGGTGAGAGAAACTGTGTCTTATTATGTATCTAAAGGTACAACTGTTTATGGGTTTACTTTAGATGCAAGCAAGGCTTTCGACAGAGTTAATTATTGCAAATTATTTGATATTCTATTGAAACGTAATGTATGTCCTCTTATATGTAGATTATTGTTAAACATGTACGTAAATCAAAAACTAAGCGTAAGATGGAATGACTTACTGTCTAGTACATTTGAAGTGAGTAATGGAGTCAAACAAGGTGGTGTGATCTCTCCTATACTGTATTGTGTTTATGTAGACGGGTTACTCACGGAATTGCGAGACTCTGGCGTTGGCTGCTACATGGGTGGCACCTATGCAGGAGCCTTCGGGTTTGCTGATGACCTAAAAGGTCTAGCACCAAGTGTTTTTGCTCTCAAGAAGATGATAAGCATCTGTGTAGATTATGCATCGAGATATGACATTGTGTATAACGAAAAGAAAAGCAAATTAATAGTTTTCCACGGTAATAAAAGAAGTAATATAATTCCTAATGTAGAAATTAATGGTAAAACTATTGATATTATGGAGGAAATTGTACACCTGGGAAATGTTTTAGGAAGAAATATTTTTAAATGTGATACTTCTAAATGTGTGACTGATTTTTATCGACAATGTAATTCTTTTTTATCCCGTTTTAAGGGTGGACTGTCACATGTAAGAAATACTTTGTTTTTTAAATATTGTTCTAGTTTTTATGGTAGTCAACTTTTAAATGTGTGTGATGGTAGCATGGAAGCGGTGTACCGAGCGTGGAGGGTTGCAGTGCGTCGAGTGTGGAAGCTGCCCTGGACCACACACTGTAGTCTGCTTCCTCACATTGCTAATGTTATGCCCCCAGAAATGTGGTTCGCAAAACGGGAGATTGCTTTTATAAACCAAATATTAACATCAGACAATATGGTTATAAGAACAATAGGAAGAATGGGGGTTTATGGAAGACATTCAATAATGGGCAGTAATGTAAGATATCTTTCATACAAATTTAATATGAATATTGGAGACATCAATAAGGTTTGGACGCAGCTGCAGTGTGACCAGTACGAACTTGCACGGACTGGTGCACAAATTCGTGAATTGTGTTTGATGAGGGATAGATGTGATACCACAATCTTAGATGTAAGGGAAACTAAGATGTTGATTGATGCTTTGTGCACCGAGTGACGTCGGATTCAGTATGATATTGTCTAATTTAGTATAAATTTATGTCTTTTTTTTTTTAATAATTAAATGAAATGTTTTTCTTTCTTTTAGTTTTAGTATGTATTTTAGTTTGTGTACACATCTTGTGTGAATAAAGAATATTGAATTGAACTATTGCTGTAGTAGACAATTTACACCAGTCTCACTTACACACACACACACACATGCATACGCAAACATTTTCCTCTCCCTCTATCAGTCTAAATAGTCATAAAGAAAAGGAAAATATGCACTCCTTTACTTCAAGATCATTATACTCTTACCTGCTGCTGTAATCCTGATAAAGTAAACCGCCTCTCTTCCTGCCTCGCCTCCCACGCCCCTGCTAACCTGCCCAATAGTGCAACGACCTCTAACCACGGTGTGTGTGTAACCTTCACCCACCTCCACTGACCGGTAAAGGACAGTGAGGATTAGAAAACAGCGTGACGTCAAGAGGGAAATGTTCGCTGGATATGTTGCAGCAAGTCTTAATTTGAAAGGTCAGGTCATGGAGAGAGAGAGAGAGAGAGAGAGAGAGAGAGAGAGAGAGAGAGAGAGAGAGAGAGAGAGAGAGAGAGAGAAATTAATACATGTACTGCTACTGTATTTTTATTGTAGTGCGTGGTCGAGAATAATCCGAAAGGTCAATTCTCTGGAGTTATGGATTAAAAGAAAACGCAAAATATACCTGAAATTTAGAAAGAGATAGATAGATAGATAGATAGATAGATAGATAGAGAGAGAGAGAGAGAGAGAGAGAGAGAGAGAGAGAGAGAGAGAGAGAGAGAGAGAGAGAGAGAGAGAGAGATAAATTAACACTGACTAATTAACTAACCACCTAATAGACACACACAAACAGACCGAAAGAAAAGGAAAGCCACACAGACAGACAGGCAGACACGCACAGACAAAACAGGCCAGCCTATAAGTCGGGGTCGGACAGCCAGTGGAGGCATCACGAATAATCCATTCTAAAGCCGTGACCTAAATCTCTCTGTAATGCCACGTGCGACCTTCCCCTATACCGCTACCTTGCCACCCAGCCATACTCATACACAGACACACTCACTCACACCTGCGCAGTAACACACCTGACGAAGGACATAGAATACACTGATTAACTTGCCTAGGTACCTTAAAACTGCGATAGTTGAGGATTGTTGTATTGTGTTCTTCTCTTTTTCTTTTTCTTTTATACACAAGGGAGGAACACTCAAAACCAAACACAAATTCAGAAGAAAGGTCCATTAATTGTCTCTCTCTTAAAAGACAAGTATAGCGAACTACTTTTTGCTAGTGATATTAGCTGTATTCATCAATATCAACTCCTCTTTTGCTGGTGACGCTATGACTGGACTGTATTCTCCTTAGCTGGTGTCTTTGCACTCCTCGCGTTTCATATAGTGTAGAAAAAAGGGTTTACTAATGTCACACGTATTGTTTACTGCCGATATTTGCTTTTAATGATAGTCGTCTGGAGTGATCATTGCCTACCTGACAATTCTCCACTACTAAATCTTCATACTTTTATTGTATTTGCACATCTATAAAAGTCAGTGTATAAGTGTCCTACTGAACTAGTTCTAAGTTATAAAGTTTAAGAGGCTGAATAAAAATTAAGAAAAAAGATATGGAGATACCATAAAACTCCTTTCTCTTTAACTTCCAACCTGAAGGTAGGAAGGAACTGGATTTCGCTCCTTTCTTTTTTGGTGTCTGGACCATAAGAACAAAAGGAACGGTGAAGGATCAGCAGGCCTACAGGCGGCAGTCCTTGTATTATATACTCCTTTGTCCACTCTCATCCTAGCAGTTTGTTCAATCCACTCTCAAAACTCTTTACTGAGCCTCCACAACAACTTTATTATTGACTGTCATGTCATTTATTATATTTTTCCTACCATATCGTCTTTGTATGTGACTTTATCTAATTTGAATCCGTTAATTTCTCATCAGTTATTTGTCTCATTAAAAATGCTGACAAAATTACACTCAAAACAAACATGAACATTCTTGCACAAACATTAAAACATACATATCTCATCACACACACACACACACACACACACACACACACACACACACACACACACGTGCCCTCCAGTACCACTAAACAAGAGCACACATATCAGGCAGTTATTCTCAAGAGGCATAACCTATTCTACACTCACATTTACCCTGCAGCTATTAGCTTTACTCCTCCAACTTCTCATGTCTTGAATCCTTGGAGGAGAGGAGGGCATCATGTCACTAAAAAATTAAATAGACCCTGTAATTGGAATTCTAATTTTTTCTTTACCTTGATATCTAGGGCAGCGCTGCGAAGGCCCTAACGTCACCTCGTCACGGAGAGGAGGTTCGCGTGTCCCAGTGACCGGTGGAGGAAGACATACGAGTACATGAGGATGCACCTACAGCTCAGGCAGGATCAATATCAGGGGTCAGGTTAAAGAGTGTTCCTTCCATCAATCCCCCTTCAATCTGTGCAAGTACGACTTGCCGCTCTCAATATCAGCCGTCTTTTTCGCGTCATGACTCTTTCAATAGCGGCGAATAAGGACAATAAGCCATGACCTCGGTAAACCTAGCAAAGAGTAAGAGAAAATGTGGATTTCGAGGTACGTATAGATCGCGAATGGAAACCTTAAACGTGCAACAGCCAGCAGTCACACACAGTCAGTTCTTAAAGGTGATGCCTGGGTGATGCTTGAGGAACTGCCACGCCAAGCAGAGCAGTCTACTGTGGCTCTTGCAAGGAATGGTAAGGGAAGGTACATAAAAACTGTGAGTGTAGTGCAATCAGATTTGCACTCGTCACACTCGATCAATTCTTAATTAAATGTGATGTCTTAGTGATGCTTGATGAACGGCCACGCCAAGCAAAAAACTCTAATGTAACTATTGTTGGGATGCATAGTAAAGGAAGGTGATTACTTGAATGAGAGTACTGCAAACATACAGCTAATTATCACGCACAGTAAGGTCTTAAAGGTGATGCCTTAGTGACGCTTCAGGAACTGCCACGCCATGCAAAGCAGTAACTCTTATTGGAAGGAATGCTAGGGTAAAGTTCTTAGCAATTTATAGTACTAAAATTCAGCTCCCAGTAATCACACACATCGATTTTTTTTTTTTTTTAACGTTATGCTTTCGTGACACTTGAGGAACACAGCAGGACCAAGTAGAGCAGTCTATTCTTGCGGGAAAAAATGGAAGGGTATTACATAATAAGTTCAGTTTTAAGGTAAGTTTAGAATGCAGTAATTCAACAGCAATGGTCACACAATCACTTCTTAAAAGCGATGTTTTGGTGATGCTTCAAGAACTATGAAGACCTGAATCCGTTGGTGTGATAAAAGTTCAAGTTGTTAATGGTAAGACATTAGAGAGCTTTAAGAGAAGATTAGACGGATTTATGGATAGGGACGATAGGTGGAAATAGGTAGGTATATTTCATACAGGGACTGTCGCGTGTAGGCCTGATGGCTTCTTGCAGCTTCCCTTATTTCTTATGTTCTTATGTTCTTATACTGAATCCCCACACTTTCCCACTGAACGTGTAACAAGGTCTTAAAGTTTTTGCATTGTATCACGATCTCGGGATCTCACGACACAGCGGGACTTCGAAATTAAGAATGGTATTACGGCCAAGCCACGCAAAGAGTCATAATACTCTGAAGTGTTCCCATACTTCTAGATTCCTGCCATTCCTAAAATAGGCCTCCCTTCTTCTGGTTTCCCGCTTCTTTTTCATCTAAGGCACCGAGAACATATTAATGAACGAATATATATATTTTTTTTTATCATAAAGGGAGTAGGCTTAGGACTAAAAATTAAAACTAAAAAGGACACTTTTTTTTATTCTCCTTAAGGAATATGATAAATTATCAGAAAATAAATCTTACTGAGTTCAATTTAATTCAGGAGGTGTTTTATAATAGCAAGACGGAGGAAGAAATCTCAATAATTTAAAGCCTGTGTGTGTATGTGTGTGTGTGTGTGTGTGTGTGTGTGTGTGTGTGTGTGTGTGTGTGTGTGTGTGTGTGTGAGATGGCTTATTTTTTTTTTTTTTTAAACTCACTTCCGAGAGCAGATAAGTGAAACGGCGGAGAGTCAGGTCTCAAGTACCACCTTCAAAGACCGTCGTAATGGAGTTTTATCATCGAGTCTAGGAGCTCAAAGCCAGACGTTTTCCTTTCCTGCCTAGAGTCACATACCTAGTCCAGCACCGTGTCGCCAGGTCTTCAAGGGTGTCACCATACACACTTTTCTCCAAAACTAGGCCCGGCACTCCGTCCCTACAGGAGCTCCAAACAATGCATAGTTCGCTAAGACAGCATTGTGACTGCTGGAACGAAAATATGAAGTAAGGGAAAGGAAAACAGGCTAAAGGGCGTGGTGGTGCGGCTGTGTCGTGGTGGACAGGGCAACGACCGGATTATTGAACTGGCTGAGCTATACATGCAGTTACTGGTGAGGAAGCAGACGGGAGAGAAAGGGGGAAAGGGGGAAGAGGAAAGGACGTGTATGAACGGTATGGACAGGCACTGGGATTGACAGACTGAGCCTTCTGCCACCGTCAGCCAGAGAGCAGAGTATTCAACTCCACATGACCTTGGTGGCTCACTCAATACATCGACATATCGATCTGGGAGGGACAGGCGAGGCGAGGCGAGGCGAGGCGAGGCGAGTCACCACAGCGAGCAGGCACGCAACTCATGCTTCGCCGCCAGACAGTCGCCACCTTATGCCATGCACGTGTGTTATAGTGTGTGTGTGTGTGTGTGTGTGTGTGTATATGTGTGTGTGTGTGTGTGTGTGTGTGTGTGTGTGTTAAGTTTTTCTTTTCACAGCTCATTATATGTACGTATTGTGGCGCGTGCGTGTCTGCGTGCGTGTCTGCGTACGCGCACGTGTGTGTGTGTGTGTGTGTGTGTGTGTGTGTGTGTGTGTGTGTGTGTGTGTGTGTGTGTGTGTGTGTTCGCGTGTGTGTGTGTGTTCGCGTGT
Source organism: Scylla paramamosain (assembly GCF_035594125.1). NCBI lineage: Eukaryota > Metazoa > Arthropoda > Malacostraca > Decapoda > Portunidae > Scylla > Scylla paramamosain. The sequence goes on along the minus strand of NC_087171.1, from coordinate 8,075,560 downwards.
GTGCGTGCGTGTTCGCGTGTGTGTGTGTTTGTTCGTGTGTGTGTGTGTGTGTGTGTGTGTGTGTGTGTGTGTGTGTGTGTGTGTGTGTGTGTGTGTGTGTGTGTGTGTGTGTGTGTGTGTGTGTGTGTGTGTGTGTGTGTGTGTGTGAGTGTGCATGCGTGTCAGGCAGCAAACGCTGGTGAATGAGCATATTGCGTGAGACCCAAATATCCAGCTTGTGTGTTTATTTTCATGCAGTTAAAAAATACATACGACAAAGCTGAAATAAATCGCAAACACGAGACGGTACAGCCTCTGTATTATTATTATTATTATTATTATTATCATTATTATTATTATTATTGTTACTACTATTCTTATTATTATTATCGATGGATTTACTTCTCTCATTCATCTGGCTCCCATTACTATAAGCTCTTCATCTTTTACTTCGAGTGCCACTTCATGTACTTACGAGACTACCAGTTCGTACTGTTATTATCCGCTGTAGAAGTAGTAGCAGTAGTAGTAGTAGTAGTAGTAGTAGTAGTAGTAGTAGTAGTAGTAGTAGTAGTAGTAGTAGTAGTTATTGTTGTTGTTGTAGCTGTTGTTGTTGTTGTAGCTGTTGTTGTTATGGTGGTGCTGGTGGTGGTGGTGATAGTAATGGTGATGGTGGTGGCAGTGGTGGCGGTAGTTGTGGTCCTGACATGTGATTTGTTATAGCTCCTGTTATTTTGTCACAAACATCAACATCAACAACCTCGCCTCCATCACCACCACCGTCACCACCACCAACCACAATAACAAAGACAACAGTTATTGGAAGGTACCCAGAGTAAACACACACACACACACACACACACACACATCACGTCTATGCCCAGTCTTTCAGCAATATGAAACACGGAAGCAATATCCGTAGACTTGTACGTCGCTGAAATCTGGGAAAACTTAAGAAAAAAAATATAATATCGTGGATCTACATTCCCATTTGAATCCACCTGTTGTTACATAACCTGGGATTCACCTTAATTTAAAATGACATTGAAAACCGCGGATATTTTTTTTCCGGGTAATATATTGCAGAGTAGGTTGTAAATTATACGCTTAAATTAATTGCTCTTAAACTTGCATCTAAAATAACAATTAAAACATTGAACTGAAACGCAACAAATAAATGAAATTATTGTAATATTGAAGTACTCTTGCTAGCCGAGGTCTGAGTGGCCGTGATCGTATAGTGGTTAGTACATTGCGTTGTGGCCGCAATAACCCAGGTTCGAATCCTGGTCACGGCAGAATCGACTCTGCAAAATTTTTATGGATGCCGGATGAAAGAAGCGTACAAGTAGGTACATTTTATATATAAACAGGGACTGCCATGCGTTGGACTACTGGCTTCTTGCAGCTTCCCTTACATCCTTATGTATCTACACAGAGAAAATAACAGAAGACAGATAAATATGAATGTACACCTCTTCCAACGTAACACCAACAACGACAACAACATCAACAGCGACATCTACAACAACAATTAGTACTACTACGGAAATCAGCAACAAGAAAAGCAACATCCAACAACTGCTGCCAAATGTTCACTTTCACACCCCAACACTTTCGTTCCATCCTCCATCCCTTCGTCACTTTTGTCCCTTCCACCACCCGTCCCCTCGCCGTCTCTTCCTCCTCTTGTACCTGAGGGACATAAACACCAAATCTCTACCACTTCCGACTTCTAACCCTATTTTATTTTCCTCCACTCGCTTCTCCTGGAATACACAACCAGAAAAAAAGAGGAAGCGGCAGAATGGAGAAGAAAGAAGGGAGTGAAGAGATGAAGGAGTAGGTACGAGCACGTCTCTTGCACGTCACTCTCGACCTTCGCGTAATCCGTAAGGTCAAGCCTCGGTGGATCCACAGGCACTTGCTGCTCTTTGCAGGAGATGCTCGTGGGGTTCTCTGTTTTACTGCGTGGCTTCCTCTCAGCAGATAGACAGCAGGTGCGCTCTATACGACACGATATGATATCACTGATATTATATTTCCCCACTTGTAAGGCCGAGGGCTGCGAGTGCGTGTTACGTGAGATGTGGATTATCCTTGTGCGTACTCTAGCGGCGCACTGCACACGCGCCAGGGGAACGAAAACTGATGAAGGTGACGGCTTTATTGTTCCTCGGTTCTCATGATTGATTGAACACATTATTCGCTTTACCATGATCCTGGAAGTTGATATGCCTCTGAGTTCAGTGCGAGGATGAGGTTGGCTGATTGATACATCTGCTTGAAGCGTCATCAGTGAGGGGAGCACCACACTGAACAGTGGCAGTACTTTCATTAACTCACCTCTTGCAGCACCATGACAGAGATTTACTTGATATGCACGAAATCCAGTTGCCATTATTTAGCATTTGCGTTCAGTGATAGTCGATTGGCTTACCTTTCCAGCAATATGAGTGAACTGCCTTGACAGACGTCTTGCCAAATGAAAAAAAAATACAAATAACAAAATAAGTGTAATCTCTTTTAGCGCTAAGAAATAACCTTTTTAATAGGTCTTACGCAATGTTCTATAAACTTCCTAAACTTCCAATAAAAACAACGATTTTTTTCTTTTTCTTTTTCTACGAGAAATTGCCAACGAAGGGAATCGATTTCAAGTCACATTCGCTCTTTCCAACGACAGACACTCACTGTGCTCACTCCTTTCCCCCCCCCCCCAGCGAAGGACGTTCAGCTTAAGTGTTGCGGAGATTCCGGATCACGTGTGCACCATCGAGAGTGGATCATGAAGCCCTTAGCTCAGTCAGCACTTCCCATACCCTATATGCTCGACAAAATCTCTCTCCTAACACGCCCTTTAAAGCGCCAAATCCCACGCTGCGTAAGGAGAAATGCCGCCGGAGAACCAAAGGCATGTGGGGTGCCAATCTACAGGCAAGGAAATGGCGTCGAGCTCGGGTGGGGTTACATACGAGTCCAAGGGAGGGAGGGTGAAGGTTACATTGGAGGAGGCGACCCACTCTGTCCCCTAGCAAACAACGAAGCTACAATGGAGACAGAGAGAGAGTTAATTGATAATTGATAATTGATAATTTATTGATCTTAAAATACAACAAGAGTAACCATTTAATATATAGTAACTTATGGGCCTGTTGAGAAAATCTCTTAGACGGGCCTTAATACTAACCAATTATCACAGCAACAGTAGTCATGCTTCATAAATAATTATTAATATAATTGTCCTATAACGTAAAAAAATCTTTACTAATATTTTTCTCCCAAGCATTTTCTTATAATCCTTATAATATATACTTATTATACAACTTATCTTTCGAATGTATCTTAGCTTACTTAATTTTTAAAGTAACCTTACATTAATTGAATCTTATTTTACGTATGAATGACAACAAACACATATACAGAATACTATATATACATGTGCATCATATGCAAGTACATAAATACATATGCCCAATCACAAATGTACACAAGATTCACATACACAAATAGACGTGTTTCCATGCTTACATACATAATACATACATATTTATACACAGACACCGAACACACACCATCACATTACATACAAGTATACAGATACATTTACATGCCAATACAAACAGTTGTAATTGACACACATGTATACATACCTAACAGACATCACTCATACCTAAATGTGTTATCAAAGAACAAAATAAGTATACTACACATAAGATACACTGAAATCTATTATAATATTTATTTTTGAAAACGATAATTCATGTCTTCCACAAAAGGTGTTTGGAAAAAAATATCGAGAGAGAGAGAGAGAGAGAGAGAGAGAGAGAGAGAGAGAGAGAGAGAGAGAGAGAGAGAGAGAGAGAGAGAGATGGACAAAACATTCTAAAAATAGTCATTAAGACCATAAAAAAAAATATATATATATATATATATATATATATATATATATATATATATATATATATATATATATATATATATATATATATATATATATATATATATATATACGTGACATTTTTATGTGTGTGTGTGTGTGTGTGTGTGTGTGTGTGTGTGTGTGTGTGTATACCTTCGTCGCTTCCCTAGTACGCACTGTCACTCACACACACACACATACACACACACACACACACACACACACACACGCTAACACTTACAGTTTTATTCTCTCTCTCTCTCTCTCTCTCTCTCTCTCTCTCTCTCTCTCTCTCTCTCTCTCTCTCTCTCTCTCTCTCTCTCTCTCTCTCTCTCTCTCTGTATCTATCTATCTATCTATCTATCTATCTATCTTTTCCCTTACTCATTCATCATTACACAAATCTTCACTCTTCCTGATACACAGAATAAAAACCACCTTCCGTGCCAATCCTCGAGGCAGCCGCTGTCCCTCCGCCACCCTGGGATGCCTACCTTCTCCTACTGCGACTTTAGTTTGTACCACGGCGGAGAAGTAGCATGCCGGGTACTGTGGCGCGGAGGGGCTGAGAAGGAGGGTGGCTTGGCGGGATGAGGGAGTGAAGGTGGGAGGGAGGGTAGAAAGGATAAGGAGAGGATAGAGAGGGAGGAGGTTAGGTAGGCGGTAGAGGAGAGCTAGACGTGGGGTTATATTCCGGTTATGACCCAATTTGGCTCCCTTTGGTGGCTTTAAACCTTCGAGAACTCATAAAGGCCGAAGGAAGGGTGGAAGGGTTTACGAGGTAGAAAAGCAGCACGCCAACCTATGGACGAATGGGAGGCGAGGCTCAAACACTGCAAGGAGAGACGTAAAAGAAAAAAAAGACGCAAAGAAAGACCAAAACAACATGAGAA
>NC_087171.1:8005766-8065766 GCF_035594125.1 Scylla paramamosain | reverse complement strand
GTGCTGTCCAGTATGAAGTTCACCATTTCTAAGACCAACAAAGGCAAGAAGTGCTTAATGCAGGAGGATGGATATATATATATATATTATATATATAATATATATATATATATATATATATATATATATATATATATATATATATATATATATATATATATATATATATATATATATATATATATATATTATATATATATATAGAGTTGATAGCACGCTGACGGATGGATCCATATCGTGGCGATGTACGAACAAAAAAAATGTAAAGGTCGATTTAAAACAGACAGCACAATGACTGAAGTAATTACTCTAATACAATGTGAGCACAATCATGACAAGGATGAAAAAAAAAATAAATACATAAAGACAGAAAATACGTGCAACAATGAAAAGGAAGGCAACTGACGACTTGACGGCAAGGCCTTCAGAGCTAATTAGAAATTGAAGTACAAAACTTCTCTGACAATTGAACTTAAATCTACTGATATAAGATCAATTGCACAATCATTATACAGAGAAAGGCGAAAAGTGTATCCAGTATTACCTAAAATTCGTCAGCAACTACACCAGGTTCTTAATTCTATGACTACTACAACCAAAGGGGAAGATTTTATCCTGGAAAATAATCCTAAGAAAGGCTTGGTTATTCTTTCATGTACAACAAATCTAGAATTTTTGACAAACACTGCTGAGGAGATCTTCGTAGATGGGACTTTTAAATGTTGTCCTAAGTTCTTTTATCAGCTGTACACCATACATGGATTATGTAATGGACATTATTTTCCGTTAGTGTATGCCTTATTACCAGGTCAATCTGAGGAGATTCATAAAAATATGTGGACGTGTTTGATTGATATTTGTTCAGCTAGGAATCTGCTCCTAAAACCCTCAGTGATACATGCAGATTTTGAAGCTGCCATGGTCACTGTCCTAAGAGACATATATCCAATGGCAGTCATCAAATGTTGCAGATTCCATTTGGGACAGGCATGGTGGCGAAAAATTCAGAATCTCGGACTAGGTAATGAATACAAGGACAACAACAGTGACATTGGCCAGTGGCTAAAATTATCGTTTGGATTATATTTCATTGATCCTAAGGAAGCTGAAGATTGCTTTGTGGATGAGCTTATGGTAGATGCACCTCAAGATGACAAATGTACACGTTTTGCGGACTATCTTGTTGACAATTACATATCACTAAACTCAAGATTTCCTCCAGTGCTTTGGGCTGAAATCCCTTCACATACCACGCGTACAAACAATGCTGCAGAATCTTTTCATGCTCATTTTAATGAGCATTTTTATACATACCATCCATCTATATATGTATTCCTTGACGTTCTAGTGAAGCTCCAGAGCAATACCTACATGAAGATGAGGAGTATCAGTAAGCCTGCAGCAATGAGGAAACCTGAACGAAACAGGAACGAGTATGCTATTTCCCGGTACAACAAATTTATTTCAGGAGAAATAGACAGACATAATTATATGAAGAGTTTGGGTAACAAATTCAGAACAAATACAATATATTTTTCCTGCTTAAAAATCCTACTTCCACCTCCCCGTGGTAAGCAGGGGGCAACAGATTATATAATCTGGCTAACGGAAGAGGTGAGCGATCGTTAATTAACGTATGAACAATCGGGCTTGGAGGTGAGTGATAAAACGCTCTTTTGACTTAATGTTCTGCCGCGCTTTTGATAGCAATATATCAGCAACGTTTGCCGCGCTTTTGATATGCCAATCCGCGCTTTCGTAAAACGCTGATATCAATGACTTGGATAGTGGAATTAGTAGTGATGTTAGTAAATTTGCGGATGACACAAAGCGGATGCCATCGTCTTACAGGCAGATTTAAATAGGATGAATGAATGGACGGACAGATAGCAAATGCAGTTTCATATCAACAAATACAAAGTATTTAGAGTAGATAGAGCAAACCCACACAGTAGGTACACAATAAACAACGAAACTCTGGTAGGTACAGGGTACGAGAAAGATTTAGGAGTTATAGTTAGCTCTGAACTCAGTCTATGAAAACAATGCATAGAGGCCAGAAACAAGGCAAATAGGGTATTAGGATTAATTTTTAGGAGTGTTAAAAGTAGAAGGCTGGAAGTAATATTGAAGTTATACTTAGCGATGGTCAGACCTCATCTAGACTATGCTGTGCAGTTCTGGTCCCCACATTACAGGAAAGATATAGGTCTATTAGAATCAGTACAGAGGAGAATGACTAAAACGATACAAGGGATGAGGAGTATTCCTTAAGAGGCAAGATTGAAGCAGTTAAATTTACATTCTTTAGAGAGACGTAGGTTAAGAGGGGACTTGATAGAAGTCTTTAAGTGGTATAAGGGTTATAACAAGGGAGATGTAAGCAAAATTCTTAGGATCAGCAACTAGGATAGAACAAGAAATAACGGGTTCAAGCTTGAAAAATTTAGGCTTAAGAAAGAGATATGAGGAAATTGGCTCTCAAATAAAGTGGTAGATGAGTGGAACGGACTCTGTAATCATGTTAGTGCCAAGACATTAGGGAGCTTTAAGAGAAGATTAGACGGATTTATGGATGGGAATGATAGGTGGAAATAGATAGGTATATTTCATACAGGGACTGCCTCGTGTAAACCTGGTCGCTTCTTCCAGATTCCCTTATTTCTTATGTTCTTTATGCTCTTATCCTAATACGTGTGTGTGTGTGAGTGTGTGAGAGAGAGAGAGAGAGAGAGAGAGAGAGAGAGAGAGAGAGAGAGAGAGAGAGAGAGAGAGAGAGAGAGAGAGAGAGAGAGAGAGAGAAAGAGAGAGAAAGAGAGAGAGAGAGAGAGAGAGAGAGAGAGAGAGAGAGAGAGAGAGAAAGAGAGAGAGAGAGAGAGAGAGAGAGAGAGAGAGAGAGAGAGAGAGAGAGAGAGAGAGAGAGAGAGAAAGAGAAAGAGAAAGAGAAAGAGAAAGAGAGAGAGAGAGAGAGAGAGAGAGAGAGAGAGAGAGAGAGAGAGAGAGAGAGAAGCAGGCCACAACAGACCGTGCGGTCCTCACGAGGTGACCTGACCTAGAACAGCTAATGTGATTAAAGAATAAAAGGACAACAAAGCAGGAGGCTTTCTCCTTACCCTCCACTCCTTCCGGCATAAGCCGTTCAGGAAAACAGGTCGGAAATAAATAATTTAAGGGGTTAGAGAAGGAAAAACCCGAAGGAAATTTAATAGGAAAGGAAGAAAATAAATGAAAGGAGGTGCCCCCCATTTCCTGAAGGTAAGGAAGTTAACCTCTAACAAACAAATGCTGTTAGCAGCGGAATGGAGGCAAAATGTTTGTCAATACGGCGTTTAAAAGTCTCTACGGTGTTGCAGTCTATCACGTCTCGAGGAAGCCCATTCCTTAGATTAACTACACGATGGATTTTTTTATATATATATTTTTTTATTTTATTTTATTAATGAGAGTTGAAGAATTTCCCAACAATTCTGCAACCGTTTCCTCGCGTGTAATTTGAAAAATCTATCGTGAAATATTTACTACAGTCCATGTTGTCAATTCCTTTGATGATTCTAAACACTTGTATGAAGTCATCTCTTAGTCTTCTTTGTTTTAATGGGAATAGATTTATTTCTTTAAGACGCTCTTCGTATGATTTGTTTCTTAGGCTTGGTGTAATTTTTGTTACTCTACGCTGAACTCGTTCTCATTTATCCGTCTTTCTGGTAGTAGGGGCACCATGCTTGAACGCAATATTCCAAAAAAGAAACAGTTATACAAAGTGAGGATTGTATCCTTGGACTTATATTCAAAAGATCTGCCGATTAAGACAATTATTTTGTTTGCTTTCTTTACAACTTCTGAACATTGTTGTCAAGGTTATTAGCTACTCGATATTGTTACTCGTAAATCAATTTCGCTGTCAACACTTTTAAGTTGGGTGCCATTTAAAATATACTTTGGTTTCTCGTTTCTATATCCTACGTGAATCACTTTGCACTTATTTGCATTAAAACTCAGTTATCTGCATTAAAACTCAACCTATCTGCATTAAAACAACATGTCTGCATTAAAACTCAAACTTATCTGTATTAAAACTCAGAGAGAGAGAGAGAGAGAGAGAGAGAGAGAGAGAGAGAGAGAGAGAGAGAGAGATCAAATAGAGGCACTCACAGACTCCCTACAGCTAAAATTGAACGCTGCCTGAACCACGCCTGCTTTCCATTCAAGATCCATAAACCCCTTCATGGAGATCGGCTGAGCTTGGTATGGTCAGGTCCTGTTTTCCATCACAACGCAGAAAGCAATAGAAGGTAAGATATGTTTACAATGCATTCGGTTGTTGTCACTTTGCACAATGATCACGTTGGATTCACTTGTAACTGGATGTTTTTATTTCCTTTGTTTTATTATTTATTAAGTGTATCTTTTGCGGACTGTTTCCTTTTTTGGTGTCCCCATTAGAACTTAAATGTAACCTTATTTATTGTGCACGCCACTTTCTTGTGTGTGTTTGTGTGTGTGTGTGTGTTAAATGAAATTGTGCCAAATGTAAACTGGACATATGTTCTCTCTCTCTCTCTCTCTCTCTCTCTCTCTCTCTCTCTCTCTCTCTCTCTCTCTCTCTCTCTCTCTCTCTCTCTCTCTCTCTCTCTCTCTCTCTCTCTCTCTCTCTCTCTCTCTCTCTCTCTCTCTCTCTCTCTCTCTCTCTCTCTCTCTCTCTCTCACACACACACACACACACACACACACACACACACGTATTAGGATTGCGAGCTCTGACAAACAACGTAGCATCTTTGTAACCTCCTACTTTGCACTGCTGATCCGGGCTCGCCAGCAGCGTCTATCGACACATTTTAGTGTTGCTTGCTACTGGGAGATCCTTATATGGGTTTCTTTACCCATAACTATGTTGCAATCAAGGTATTTCTTTACTGCAGCGAGCAATAGCTATGTTATCCATGAAATATGATTTACGTTTCGTTTTCTCTCACTAGTTGAAGTGATATCTGTCTAGCGGTAACAAAAGAATATTTGAGACTGAACATGATCTACGTTGCTTATCTCCCTTTTTCGTTCTTAGCATATTCATCGTGTACATTAACATGTCTACGTGTGTTTTCGGTGATTCTAGAGATAAGAATTACAACTGAAGTGAAGTGTTTTTTTTTATAGGTCTGAAACACGTATTTCTACAGCAGTTGAATTAAATGATGGTTATGACCTTGTTTCGTAATCGAGAACAAACTGCATCGTGAAAACATTAGGCCTTCAATGATTTATTGTTATACTTAAAGTACAACAAATGCAGGGAGGCTGTACCTCGTTGCCACTTCTCCCAGGCAAGAAAGCAATATAATCACAAAGATATGTTAAGTCGTGTTTAGAAGACGAGTAACATGGTGCACTTACTTCCACTGTGGTTAACGCTCATCTTCAGCCTCATGCTAGTATGTTCTGGTTTGTCGACACCCTCCTTTCAAAACTGAAGAACTTAATAGCATAGTATACTTCCTGCATCTCAGAGGATGTAGACTGAAGAAAACTCTTAACACACTGGAAGTTAATGCAATATGTTACTTAATTTCTCTTCACAACTACGCAAAGCTCACGTATACCAGTGCCGCCTGTTTATGTTAGTGATACTGTAGTTAATTTCTGCTGCAGGGGTACAGTTGTGTGCTAAAATACTAACACCAAATTTTCTTTTCGTGGATTTTACATGAGTATAACGGAATAGGTATAAGAAAAATCTAGAGTGTCAACTGAGTACGGTCATTTACTATTCATTGTGCGCATAGTCGCTAATGTTTTGAAGGAACAGGAAGCAAGTTTCAAGTGAGTAGTAGCAAGACATCTTCGGCACTAAACTTATCTCCAAATTGAAATTTTTCTTGCCTTACATCTGTCAGGAAGTGGTAATCTAGCCAACAGGAACAGAAAGGAACAGGAAGCAAGTTTCAAGTAAGTAATAGCAAGACATCTCCGGCACTTAACTTATCTCCGAATTGGAATTTTTCTTACTTTACATCTATCAGGAAGTGGGAATTTAGCCAACTGTGTGTGGGTGGGTGGGTGGGTGGGTGTGTGTGTGTGTGTGTGTGTGTGTGGTCTCCTTCACGCGTAAACAAAAAATAAAATGTTTCGCAGAATAGCACCGTCATGATCAATGAATTAATCTGTTCATTAATTTACTATATACCTTATCATATTTGAACTAAAAAGTATAGACCAAACAAACGTGCATTGCATTCTTCAAATAAGATTGCTCATGTACGCATGCTTATTCATCAAAATCATTTATCCTTTTTCTTTTCTTTTTTATCGTTTGCATTACACTTCCCGTCTGAATGGTGTCGCGTACCTCACGCCAAGCCTCATAACGTCTCACAGCAATGCGGGGAATACAGGAGAGTGAAGGGATTTTCGAGGGAAGTATACAGATTGTGAAAACACAACACTTGAAGACAAAAGATTACCAAACACATAAAAGCGTTTTTGCGACACTCAGTATTCTTGGTTTATTTCTATAGTACCTTCTTGATAGCAATTTTTCACACCAGTGGTTTCAATTAATTAGAATCGTTCAGAGGCAGGCAGATGGTGGCGGGGCGGCAGGTGCGTCACCAGATACAGCAAGCACACCACCCTTCGCCCTTCCCTTTGTAATTTGACTCTTTTATGTATGTGTCTTGGGGGCAGTGGGTGGCAATGCAAGGTGTAATATACGTGCATGTGTGTGTGTGTGTGTGTGTGTGTGTGTGTGTGTGTGTGTGTGTGTGTGTGTGTGTGTGTGTGTGTGTGTGTGTGTGTGTGTACAAAATTATGAGGTAAGTTTAGAAATTAAGGAATTCTGCAAAACTCCATTTAAAGCTTTTGGAGTGTTTAAGACAGCAAAAGTTTCGTCAAAATCTTCAAGAAAGGATAACCAATATTCAGTGAGAAAAAGAGTAGAAGATCACCAGTGGATCGTCTTTTACGCCTCATTGTCTTCTTCATCCTTCGCCGCGGAATGGCGAGGGATGGAGAGCAGGCGTGACGGAAAGTGGCGGTGAGCAAGAGTGATGTAAGGCGGCGTGAACATGAATCAAGCCGAAGGAGAAGTCGCAGGAGGAAGTAGTGGGAAGGGGAACTGCTGCTTCAGGATGCGTGCAGATCCGGAACACCAGCTGTCACCACTTGTGTACCAGCGTGGTACGTCGTCCTCCCATCCTGTCTCCTATAGGATGGGGATATGAGATGGAGTTTCGACGTTTATTCAATGCAGAGAATACCGGGTCTGCTCGCCTCGGAGTCTAGTGCTGATCTTTCCCCAGGTCGATTCTCGGCCTTAATTTATTTAGCCAGGGCCGAAAGCCGCCCACCAATCACATACAATCCATCCATCACGTGGTTTAGGAGAAAAGGGTGTGGAGATGAGAAAATGACACTTCAGGTGTTTGCCCGTGGGATCGACACACCCAGGGTCTCTTCTTGGACACACCTAGGAAAGTCCAGTGAAGTGCAAACGGGCGAGGGTCGCGTCTCTGCAGGTAAACATATGCGCCCATGTGATTGCGAGAACACACAATAGATAATATATGGTATAGAGAAAAGAATGTGTTTCAGAATCTTCTTATAGAGGATTGAACATAGAAAATAGAAAAGAAAAACAGCAAAGCAAAGCTGTAAGTCGGTATTTTGAAGGATTGGAGCGGTCATCTTTCTTATGGACGAGTTGAATGTAGGTAAACTTCCAACAAGACAGCGACAAAAGACAGCGAAATTTGACCAGGCAAGGAGTGAGCAGGCAGCAGAGTTACGGAAAACCAAAGGAGGAATTCCATGAGAACCACAAGCCTTCCAAGGATAAAGGCCACAGAAGGCATAGAAAACAAACTCAGAATCATTCAGTGTGGAAGTGTTAACAAAAGCCTGAGAGAATTGGTAAGCCTTAGAGACAAGGTGATGGCATTGAAGTAATCTGAATGAGGAGAAAAAAGTGAAGAACAATTTTTTTATGATTTTGCTGACCATTATCACATAATCATTAATCATTAGTCTATCTATCATCTATCTATCTATCTATCTTGCTGTTGCTGCTGCTGCTTCAGATCTCTCTCTCTCTCTCTCTCTCTCTCTCTCTCTCTCTCTCTCTCTCTCTCTCTCTCTCTCTCTCTCTCTCTCTCTCTCTCTCTCTCTCTCTCTCTCTCTCTCTCTCTCTCTCTCTCTCTTGGATGTGTCTGTGAAAATGAGACAGACAAGAGTAATAGTGATTTTTTTTCCCCCCTCACCTCAGTATATCTCTATCTTTATTTTCAGGTTACTGTGTCCTCCGGCAGCCCGTGTTCCTGAGGCGTAGACGAGGAATGGGCGTGGGTGGGCGTGACGCGTGGCCATGTCAGGGGCGGCGGCCGGACTCCACACCTCTGACAAGGACGATTAGCGATGGTCTGCGCGGCTCACCCTTCACTGGACGAAGCTGTGTCTCCAGTTTCTTTGAGCGATCGACCTCGTGTTTTACTTCCAATGAGCTTTGAAAGAATGAGGAAGATTAACTGCCTTCTTTCGGATGCTCCTATTTGGAATCGCCACAGAGGATCAGCTTTCTCCAACGTGCTCAACCTCATCCGCCTTTCTCTGTCACATTCATTACAAGCAGGGTTTTTTTTTTTCACTGTATCCATAAATCTTCTCCTTGATCTTCCTCTCTTTCTCCTGCTGAGTCGATCCATCTCCAGCATCCTCCTCCCCACATACTACTTGTTTCTTCTCTTTATATGCACACACCACCTCAGTCACGCCTCTTTTTGTCTCCAAACTGACGTACGTACATCCGCTAAAAACTCGCTAAGATCAATTGTCTTAATTGTCTTCTGGCGGGGGACGAAGTAAGGGAGGGCAAGGTCATGTTTCCGGAGTAGTGTGTCAGGAGAAGGGGTCTACTGAGGACTGATTCTGGCATCTTATCAACATGGTAATAGCGCCGTAGTCTACAATAAAAAGAAAAGAATCACGAAGAACTCCTCCTCCTTCGCGGTGGTTTTCTTTATGCATTCTTGGTAAGGACAGGACTGAGAGCTGTTGAAAAGTATATAGTGCTATATACACGCTAGATTGTGGAAAAAAAAAAAAAAAAAAAAAAAAAAAAAAAAAAAAAAAAAAAAAGAAAAAAAAAAAAAAAAAAAAAAAAAAAAATATATATATATATATATATATATATATATATATATATATATATATATATATATATATATATATATATATATATATATATATATATATATATATATATATATATATATGGCCTAAAAAGGACGTTGCTTTCTCCACAATATCATTCATAAGTCAAGTAACCAGCCACACTCACTTTCACTGTGCTAAGTTTTCCCTTTTTCTGAAGTCCTCTGATCTGCTGACAATCTCCTTACAGAGCTTGATAATTGATAAATTACCAACAGATCAGGAACATAATGACTGAAGGAAGGAAAAACAATGGAAGCGAGAGCAGTGTGTTGCTCGATTTATGATCGTGACTGTATATGAAACAAAAACATAAGAACATAAGAGAGGCTGCAAAAAAAACCCGCCAGGCCTGCACATGGCGGTCCCTTTTATGAAAAATACCTACTTCTACTTGTCATTCTCATCCATACATTTGTCTAATCTTTTAAAACACACCAATGACTCGGCTCTAACAATCAGATTATTGAGTCTATTCCATTGATCTTCCACTCTATTTCTTTCTTTCATGTTTTTGTTTTTGTTTTTTCGTATTTTTTTATCGAGATTTATCTAGCTTGATCCCATTATTTCTTGTCTCCTGCTTACTGACCATGAAAATTTTGCTTAATGTTATATCCCTTATTGCCTATACCACTTAAAAACCTCTCTCAGATTCTCTCTTTAATACTTTTATGCACTGTCATTTGGTGCGTCTTTCCTGACTCATAACAAATCTTGATCTGCTGTCATCTCCAATCATTATACAGGCTAGAAATTGTGTAATCTATTTTGCTTTTTTTTTTTTTCTTGTAGATACTTATAAAGATTTCATACAGTGTTCTTAGTGTTGAGAATAATTGTTGCATATCTCAAAGGCTGTAAAAAGAAAAATTAGTTTGCTTTCACAAGGGAAACTTCTCATCCCTTGTAGTTTTTTAGCTATTTTTATTTGTATTGATTCTGATAAACCTATATCCTTCCTATAATAAGTGAACCAGAACTACACAACATAATCAAAATGAGGTTCGATTAGTACAAAATATAACTTTAATATTACTTCACGACTTTTACTTTCAACGCTTCTAAAGATTAATCGTAATACATATACCTCTCGGTTTACACGATATATAGGGACCTCCAGGCATCATGTCAACAGAAATCGTATAAACTGATAAAAACTCAGTCAAAAGCTGAGTTAGAGGATTTGACATGGTAAATTTCACTATTTTGTCCTTCAATCTATTTATGTATATAGTAAGTAAATAATATTAATCACTCCAGTTCATTCTTGTTTTTTAACCCTAACTTTAAGTGTAAAAATTTTATCAATAGAAATGCAAAAAAAAAAAAAAAAAAATGGAAAAAAAAAGTTCCCTTAATATGTACAAGTACATAGTACGTGCGCCCAAAGCTCAAGAGTTTTTTTGGGGGGCAGGACCATGCTGATGCGAAGGCCTCGTGCAAGTTCAACTAAACCGAATATATTTTAAAGTCGTGTTAAACCGAGTTTATGTAAAAAAAAAAAAAAAAAAAAAAAAAGAATCGTGTAAGCCGAGTCACCTGCACATGATTTGCTCATTTCTAGCCTCTACATATGTATTTTTTTTTTTTTCTGACGGAGATGAGAATTAACTAAAACTTATAAAGATTTTTCATTCCCTGATCTTAAAAAAGCCTTGTTCTTTACTGTGTGGATTTCCTCTACCTACACAAAGTACTTTACACCTGCGTATAATAAATTGCATATGCCACGTATCTGTTCATTCATCTATTTTATCCAAGTTTGTATGCAGAACGAATGCATTCGAATCTGATCTTATCAATTTAGTTATCTTAGTGTCGTCCACAAATTTACTGACATTAATACCAATGTCTACATAAAGTTAATAATTGTCCTAAACGTGACCCCTGTGACACTCCACTAATTACTTGGCACCACTTGAATTTGGAATCATTAATTATAACTCTGCCGCCTGTCGCGTAACCATGACCTTATCCAGCCTAACTCTTTTCCTTATATCCCATGTGCCCTAACGTTGTTCAAGAGCCCTTGATGAGGTGACTCCTCGTACTTATTACCAAAGTCCAGGTATATTATTTCGAAAGCATCCCCATTGCCTGCTGCCTTATAGCCTTTAATACAAAAACTCAACAAGTAAAAGGAAATTGTGATAAAGACTGTAAATATGAACCAGTCTTCATATTTGAAATTTACGTAAACACAAAAAGAAATATAAGTAAAAGATTAAGTGATAAGTAACGAAAAATTCAAATGTTATGGGGAAAAATGGATAGCAAGACCAATACAAATCTTTAATTAAAAATATCTATATGCAATATCTAAGATAAATAAAAATCAGGCAGACATCGAATGAAGGAATAAAGCAATTACAAGGGCTGAATTCTTATGTTCTTCATATGTAACAATAGCACCACTACAAATGTACTAAACGACAATATGGAAGAAATGAAGAGCTAAATACACTCCACGTTAGAAGACACGAAGCGAGGAGAGATTACAAGGGAAGTAATTGTGTTGATGGATATTTCGATGCTCCCAATAGAGAATTCGAAGTTAATGTACTACTTTTCTTGATGCATGCAGTATGAGTCTCTCAGTGATGGTGCGAGGCATTATACTTGGTATCACGAATCCTCGCGCAGTACACGAACATAATATTATCACAAGAACACTGCCACGGAGAAATGTTCTCGTTCACGGATTGGTTTATTCATGTATTATTGTGCCACCTGATGTTGGGTAACAAGTACTATAATGGAGACTTTCCTTTGAATATAAAAACCACGAAACTTAATTGAATTACGGATGAATTACACACACACACACACACACACACACACACACACACACACACACACACACACACACACACACACACACACACACTTACGAGACTCAGTCCCGTATTCAGTAAAATTTCAAGTATTTTTAGACACTAAGGTGAGTTTCCATTATTACCCATTGCCTGGCCTCAAATGGCACAGCGATAATTTCCTTCCCTGGTTACCTAGTGGCAAGACAAAAGAAAACATGAGATGAATTAGTCTTACGTCTAATTTTAGGGGCACGTGTTCATTTTATGCCCGTGGCGAGGCACCGCACTTGCAGGGAAAGAAGATAACCCAAACTTTCCGGGGCAAACTTTGAAGGAAAAAAACCCTCGTGGGATAAATGACCGTACAAAACAAGCAGGAAACAAAAACCGCGGGTCAGAGTGCGAGATAATGAAGGAGTTAATCTTGAGGCCGAGATGCTGCGGCGGGGCGGGGGCAGGCCGGCTTATCTGCATCCATTGCGCAGCTAAACAGCAATAGGTGGGGCTTAGCCGGCTTCCACCGCGGGGCTCTCGACTCTCCTTCCCCTCGACTATTTTCGTGACTCCTTGGCCAAGTTGATGTCTGTTTGACGGCGTAATAAGTGCCTGGTGAGTCAAAACGTGATGCAGTTGATGGTGCGTGAGTGAGTTAAGCGAGTGGGGGGCGTGTGGCGAGGCGGCTTGTGGAAAACGGTGGCCATTTGGCAACTCAAGGAAGGAAAGGTCCGGGGGCGGAGCCATAACACGAGTTAGTCTCCCGTGAGCCGTCAGCGGAGGAGAACGGCAGTCTGTGAGTTGTGGCGTTATCGGCGGCGTGGGATACAACGAACCTGCCATGCATGCCATGACGCGGACTGGCGAGTGAGCGACGCCGCAGACTTCGCTGTGAGCGATGCTGAGTCGCGGCGGTGGGCTCGCTGCCTCGCGCGCTCCAGGAAAACCCAGTAATTACACATGCTAATCTTTAAATTATCCGGAAACTAGGTAACTGATCCACGCCTCAGGCCAAATTATTCTCGAATCAAAGAGCGAATCACGGGCGTGACACGACTATTGCCACAGTGATTCCCTCACCTCCCGCCGCTGACCCACCTCTTTCTCCTCACCCGTCACCCAGCCGTGCCACATAGTGTGCAGGACAAAAGGTACCTCTCCTCTTCCCCTCGCCCGCGCTCGGCTATGGTGGTGTTGCCGGAGGTGAAGGAGGAGGGGAGTAGAGGAGTGAAGGAGACACGGAGCGAACACGTGGGCCAGTAACTTCAACACCGCCGCTTTGGGACGCCGCCGCTGCCGCCGCCCACCCTGACTGACGTGAGTGTTGCACGGCCGGTGGGAGAGCGAGGTGGGAGGACTCCTGTAATTTACATTCCACTTGTGTAACCTGTATTCTGAATGTATTGCCGTTGGTCTTGATATGTATTGTCTATTAAAATAATTACACCAACAATGCTACGTTTTACGAGTAAGTATAATGAGCCAATTAAACAGGACAGTAGTGCCGCTTAACTCTTTAGATGCTCCTCGTGTAGGTAATGTCGGGAACGTAACGGTGATAATGAATGTTTTGGTGAGCTGTCAGTAACCTTTGACGGTCTTACATCATTATACGGTCGCTACCCTCCTCAACAAAGCTCCTGATTCCCAAAAATAAGTGAAAGGAAGCCAGGTGATGCGTTAAGTGGAGAACAGGGAGGAGGGAGGAAAGGAACCACACCGACCCAATCGCCTACATGTTTAATCCACTACTGCAGAAGTTTACGTACAGCCTTAAATTTGTGAGGTAAATACTATAATTAAGGCATCAAAGTATCCGCTCTTCCTGTTGTATTTCTGTCATCCCAACATTTTTCGTCCGTTTAACACTATTTTCGTGATTTCTTAGGAAATGTCTGACTGGGCGAAGGTGGAGGAGACAATCACAGTATATTTCTATTTTAGCCAGTATGTCATCATTTCCATTGCTTCATTATCGAGTCCTCGAGATTGTAGATAAATATAACAATAGTTTTTTTTTTTACACGAAACAAGACCAATATGCGTGACAGTGATATATATATATATATATATATATATATATATATATATATATATATATATATATATATATATATATATATATATATATATATATATATATATATATATATATATATATATATATATAGATATATAGATAGATAGATAGATAGATAGATAGATATAACTTCTCCATAACACCAAAGGCTTCTGATTCAATGCTTTCTACGGTACAAAGAACACGTAACGGAAAAGCGTTGCGTAAAAGTTTTATTGCTCCCTTTCCCAGCACAAAGCATCACTTTATTAAGCCACAAGAAAAAAAATGTGACCAATAGAGAAGAGGAACGCCTATAAACAATTACCTCCAGATTTAGGGAACATAAGGGCAGCTGCAAGAAGCTAGCAGTTTTTCATGTGGCAGCCCCCGTACTAAAACATGCACGTCTGTATCCACTATTTTTTTTTTTTTTTTTTTTTTGTAAATTAGTGTTCAATACATTTAGCAGTCACTATTTCCTATTTATATTTATTATGCAAATTATTTGTACCACCGAACGATTACTTGTTAACATGAATTTGTCTGTCTAAGAGTTTCGGCTCGACGGGACGTGCCTTTCACATTGGCTTTTGTATATGCAGTCTGCCATAACGTGAACGACAATGAATAACGCTACTTCTCTGTCAAGTACACTAACAATGCCATTAAAATACGAGAATTATGTATATTATGCGTGACTGGTTCGATTTGGCCAAGACGTGTGTCATTACTATATTATATACACTTAAATTTATTTGTAGTTGGTGGTAGTGTTAAGAATAATAAATAACTTTCTTTCTCCGTAAACTATACTAACAAGTGCGTCATTTGCCTAGAAGTATTTCGGATATTGTGCGAGATTGCCAATCTGTCTCCGCCCCGCCCGCCGCACCGCCCCGCCTCACTACCTGGGAAGAGTCGTGGTGAAGGTTGTACGAGTATATTAGACGGGTAAATAGCCACTGTACTCGTATTCCACCTCTCTTAAAGGTAGCTAAGATGTACAATCTCTCTAAAATAGGGTTTCTGTTGTACACATACTTGTTGAAGGTCTGAAGGATTATCCTTTGCAGCGGCAATACTGTTATTCCTTTGCTTCTGCTTCTCCTTTCTGCTGCTCCAGTTAGGGTTCACCACAAAGGATCAACCTTCTCCTGTGTGGTCGGTCTTTTCCGCTTTCCTCAGTCACACCACACCAGCATTACATTCATGTCTTCTTTTACTGCATTCATAAAGATTCTCTCGGGGTCTTCTCTTTCTCACGCATCCTCCTCTCCACATAAAGCCTTTTCATTTTCTTATCAATACTACGAAACAATTTTCTAAACTATAACTCCCTTCAGAGTCCCTTGTACTCCTCGTCTCCACCTGTACATTATAAAAACAGTTACACTACAGCTACGCCTCGGAAACTTAAGTCATCCATTACTCAGTCCTAACATACCAGGGTAAAGAACTATAGATTCCTCACATGTATATTTACCAGTATCTCTCTATCACGTAATGATAATAATCCCGCATGAATATAGAACACAAACATGATCCCCTCCCACAACTATTATCCGCCGACTGTTGCTCGGAACATGCCACAAGACAGCTGCTGCAGGGAAGAGCCGTCGAGACCCTTAGTTGAGTTAGCGTCGTCGTTATTTCATTTCTGTTATTATTGTTATTCTTCACTGATCTGTTTTTTCCCTTATAATTTTTGAAAGTGTCCTCCCTTTACGACATGACGTGAATCGTATTTGTTTGCTTGTTTGTATGTGTGTGTGTGTGTGTGTGTGTGTGTGTGTGTGTGTGTGTGTGTGTGTGTGTGTGTGTGTGTGTGTGTGTGTGTGTGTGTGTGTGTGTGTGTGTGAGTGTGTGTGTGTGGCAAAAACTATTATTGATATTATTATTATTGTTATTATTATCAATTATTATTATTATTATTATTATTATTATTATTATTATTATTATTATTACTACTACTACTATTACTACTACTATAATTGTTGGTATGCTTAATAATAATAATAATAATAATAATAATAATTATTATTATTATTATTATTATTATTATCATTGTTATTGTTGTTATTATTATCATTATTGTTAATATTGTTATTGTTGTTATTAATTATTAACAT
This sequence comes from Scylla paramamosain, assembly GCF_035594125.1. Classification (NCBI taxonomy): domain Eukaryota; kingdom Metazoa; phylum Arthropoda; class Malacostraca; order Decapoda; family Portunidae; genus Scylla; species Scylla paramamosain. Next base: position 8,049,558 of record NC_087171.1, on the reverse strand, counting down.
TTGTTATTGCTGTTATTATTATCATTATTATTATCATCATTACTACTACTACTATTACTACTACTACTACCACTAATAATAATAATAATAATAATAATAATAATAATAATAATAATACAACTATTATCACCATCGTCGTTGTTATCTTATCGTCGTGGCGGTAGGTAAATATCCCTCACATCTAAAGCAACTCGTATCTACCCACATCAGCATCACATGTACGTGCCGCGATGTGCCAGAACTTTACCGCCTTGCCCTGCCTTGTTTTGCCTTACCTTGCCTTGCCTTACCTTGCCTTGCCTTTTCTTACCTTCATATCACCACCACCAGGGTTACATTAAAATCTTCTCATAACTAGAAAATTCGCTAAAGATTCCGTAACGCTATAGAAAAATGTCCTATTTCTTTTTCTTCTTTTTCTTCTTCCCCATTATTTTCCAAGTATATTTGTTCCCCATGTGACCTCGGAAAACTGTGCTGGTGATAATACTGCACGATGGCTACAGTGTGATGGTGTTGTATTTCTGTGTTATGTTGTAGTTTTGTATTTCTATATTATTACAGTAGATATTGCATTTTTTTTTTTTTTATTTATATCGAGACATGTTAGAAACTCTCCATCTGTCTATCTATTCAATCATCCATCTGTAAGTCTTCTGTTGTCTCTCTCCATTACATCGTCTCGCACTGGTCTGTTTCTTTGTAACTCCGCCACAGGTTCGTCTATTGATGAGGAAACGTCCAATACAAACCGCAACCAGACTGTGAACACTGAGCTAAAAGTTCTGTCTCGCCCCGTCACACTAACGCTAGACGGACGCCGTCCCGGGAATAGCGCCACACAAGCTTACAACGGGAAGTTTTTCATTTGATACTAATCTTTACGCGTCCAGACACACAAGTCTATCCTGGAAGAGCGTCAGTCGAATAATTCCCACACATGGAAAGAAAACCCAAGGACACCGGCTCTCTCTCTCTCTCTCTCTCTCTCTCTCTCTCTCTCTCTCTCTCTCTCTCTCTCTCTCTCTCTCTCTCTCTCTCTCTCTCTTCTCTTTCTTTCTGGGCGTGCCATACAAGGATCGCGTGCCGTCAGGTCCCTTTGGCGGTACTCAGAGTGGCGAGGAGGGAAGGACAAGTGTGCGGAAGTGTTTTGCTCTGATGCAAGGGGCTGATTAGTAGGGAGGGGACGGGGACATTAGTGAGGATCGGAAAAGAGCTTGGATTCCGCGGCGTTGTCCTTCATGGTGGGGTGGAAGTGAGTGGCTGGAGGAAAAAGACATTTGTTATCATTTTCATAATTTCACTGCTGTCTGTCATGGTTTGCTTTACTATTTTTTTTCCGGTTTTCACCTTGACACACACACACAGACAGACTAGTATGCTTTTTTTTCTTTTTTACTATTTTGGTGTGGTCGTGTAGCTTTTGACGCGTGGTGGTCGTTAGCGTGGCGGGAGTCTGCAGCGCGTCACCGTGACTGACCTCCGCACCTTCGTGAATGGACCGCTACCACATTTTTTTAAAATTTTATTTACATCCACATCGAACGTGCGAACTTGAATCTTTTCATTTATTCACCGGAAAAAAAGTGGCGCAATTCTCTCATGTTTATGTTCTTAATTATCAAAAAGTAACGTCAGTGCCACACGACCTTTAAAAATATAAATGATTTATTAATATATTCGTTCTTGTTCTCATTTACGTATTACTGAATTCCCGTTGAGTACTGTTAATAGTGGGTAAGTCATTGGCTTAGTCCGCGGGAGTGCCAACTATACCATGCTGAATAGTAGTAGTAGAAGTAGTAGTAGCAGTAGTAGTAGTAGTAGTAGTAGTAGTAGCAGTAATATTAGTAGTAGCAGTAGTGGTACATAAAAACATAAGAACATAAGAAATAAGGAAAGCTGCAAGAAGCCATCAGACCTACACGTGACAGTCCTTGTATGAATCATACCTACCTATTTCCACTTATTATCCCCCATCCATTCCATTTATCTACCACTCTATTTGAGAACCAGTTTCTTCCTAGCAGTAGTAGTAGTAGTAGTAGTATGAGCGTAGCGGTTGTGGTAGCAGTAGCAGCAACAACAACAACAACAACAACAACAACAACAACAACAACAACAACAACAACAACAACAACAACAACAACAACAACAACAACAACAACAACAACAACAACAACAACAACAACAACAACAACAACAACAACAACAACAACAACAACAACAACAACAACAACAACAACAACAACAACAACAGTAGCAGTAGCAGTAGCAGTAGCAGTAGTAGTAGTAGTAGAAGTAGTAGTAGTAGTAGTAGTAGTAGCAGTGGTGGTGGTTATGTGGACAGAAGTGACAGCTCCAACAGCAGTAATTATTTTCGTTGTTGATCTTTTATTGTTGTTGTTGTTGTTATTGTTGTTGTTGTTGCTATTATTATTATCATTACTACTACTTGTGCTGTAGTTTAAGATGTTGTTCCTATACTACAGAATGTAAATATTCATGCATCTAATTTTCATCATTAATCATATCTCACATAAAATATAATTAACCTTTCTTGAAACATTCCGGTAAAACATCTGATCCACATTACCAAATAATCCACTCTCTCTCTCTCTCTCTCTCTCTCTCTCTCTCTCTCTCTCTCTCTCTCTCTCTCTCTCTCTCTCTCTCTCTCTCTCTCTCTCTCTCTCAGCCGTTTCAGTGTATCTTGTGTTTTCAGTTGCAGTTGCTGAGGTCTTTTCACCAATACTCAGAATGCAGTGGGATCGATTGAGGTGTTGTGAGTATTGGTCTGCTGCTGCAAGAAATAAAGAAAGAGCGCTGCGGAGATGAAAACGCCACCATTTGTGCAGAGAGAGAGAGAGAGAGAGAGAGAGAGAGAGAGAGAGAGAGAGAGAAAGAGAGAGAAGCGGTCAAGGGATGATCATTCGTCAGCAGAACTGGACCTCGCGAGGGAGACGGTGGTAGTGAGGCAAATATTGGTTTTTCATCAGTAGCAGAAAACATTTCACCTCTTTTGGAAAACCGGGACTCCTTCTACTCACTCCTCTTTTGACCCAACTCTCCTTATCCCTCTCGATTTTCCAGCTAAGTGTCCCTCTGTCTTCCCGAAGTACCCGCGTCCCACACTGGCAGGCACCTCACGAGCCCTCTTTAGCGCTCAAACAAAGCCTCCCTGCGCTCCATACCACTCAGCACCCCTAAGGGAAAGAAGGAAGAAAAGGAGGGTCGCCCCGAGCTATACGTGAACTGCGGCCTGCGGTGAAACATAGATTTGCTCAGGCAGGAACAAACGCTCAAGACCCTAATGGCCACAGGCACCCTCACCCCTGATTCCTGTATATTCAAAGACTATCACTCGTGGCTGGGTGGCGGCAGGCGGCTCGGGTCTCCGGGTCTTTCTCTCTCTCTCCCTCGCTTGATAATGGGCGCACGAGTGGCGGCCGTGACTAAGACAGTGCCTGAACCCCCTCACTGACCCTCTGTTTGTGCAAGTATTGATGAGCTCGCCAGCCACCCGGAAGCGTATATACCCGCTGGTCAATTTTCTTTATGTGTGTGTGTGTGTGTGTGTGTGTGTGTGTGTGTGTGTGTGTGTGTGTGTGTGTGTGTGTGTGTGTGTGTGTGTGTGTGTGTGTGTTTCATTTTTTCTCCAGATAGCTTGGGCAACACTAATTACTGGAAAAAAAACTCTGTAATGGTTAGTGAGGAGGACTGGTTATTAAGGATTGCTGATAATTCAAGTGGTGGACTGTAATTCAGTCAATCAAGCAATAAGCAAGGAAGTGAGTAATTTGTTGTATTTCTTGTTCTTGTATTTCTATTTTTCAGCTTTTTTTTCCCCGGTGTTTTGTTGTTCTTGTTTTTTCTTGTTCTTGTTTTCTTATTTTCTTTCTCTTTTGCTTTGTCATCATCATCATCATCTTTTCTTCTTCTTTTTCTTTCCTTTACTGGTTGTTCTCTTCTTTATCCTCCCGTTCTTCAAAATCTCGCTTCTTTTTTTCTTCCTTTCATGTATTATAGCCTGAAAACCACCACCACCACCACCATCATCGTCACGACCATTATCATTATCACTATCATCTACCATCATTACATCAGCATTTCCACGGATACGCAACAAAAATTAAAGCGATAAGAGAGCAATTCTGGAGTACTGTAAGAAAGTATGCAACAATTAACTCTTCCCTTAATACGTGGGATGTGTGGCGCATACAGACCCGTGCTTGAAATCAATACATACAGTTTGTTGTCTTGTACAAAGAGGACAAAGAATAAGAAAGGTGGTGTGTGTGTGTGATGGGGGGAGGAGAGAGAGAGAGAGAGAGAGAGAGAGAGAGAGAGAGAGAGAGAGAGAGAGAGAGAGAGAGAGAGAGAGAGAGAGAGAGAGAGAGAGAGAGAGAGAGAGAGAGAGAGAGATTAAAGAGTTAGGAGAATTTTTTCCACTTCCTTTCTTTCTTTCTGGACTTGTCAACGTTGACATTTAACTCAATACTGTCATACACCCACATAAATAGTAACAGAAAACACACACACACACACACACACACACACACACACACACACACACACAAGAAGCTAGGCGAAACCCGTAGGCAGCCTTGAAGACATTCCCGCGCCCTCCAGCGCTGCCCACCGCCACACTTAGCCTCTTATACATATAAATTGAAGAAGAGGCAAGAGGCGTACGTATAGGAACGGGCGGCGCAGGGGGAAGGCAAAACAGAGGCAGGCACAAAGGAACACGGAGGCTTAAATAAATAAAGAGTGAAGGTGCAGCAGAAAGCCACCAACAAACAGTAACCAAGTCAAACGCGGACACAGGAACGCCCTCCCCCTCGCCGGCTGTGGTCAAAGCCCTCGACAGGAGCACCGGTGGGGGTTGGAGGAATTTTATTGTCAATCAAAATATCAGGAAAGCGAACTACACGCCTGGTGAGGGAGACTTACCTAACCTTGCCAAGCCTTGTCTAGCCTGTCTGCTGGTGACCGCTACAGGTAGTGATGCTGTGTGTGTGTGTGTGTGTGTGTGTGTGTGTGTGTAGGTAGGTGAGGTTGATTCGTAAGGTTCTGTTGTAGTGGATGGCTGTGCATGACTAATACAGGAAAGGAATGACTGAATGACTGAATGACTAACAAACTAGTGAAGAAGAAGAAGAAAAAAAAAAGAAAAAGAAAAAGAAGAAAAAAAAGAAAAAGAAAAGGAAAAAGAAGAAAAAAAAAGACTAAGTACGAGCAGTAGTAGTGGTAGTAGTAGTAGTAGTAGTAATAGCAGTAGCAGTAGCAGTAGCAGTAGCAGTAGCACCAGCAACACCAGCACCAACAGCAGTAGCAGCAATAGTAGTAATAGTAGTAATAATAGTAGCAGCAGTAGCAGTAATAGCAGTAATAACAGTGCGTCTTCCTGTCTCCTTGTATCATCCGCCAAACATTTCAAGATCACACCAGTCGCTTCACAGAAAACCAAAAGTACGACACTGCAGAATCAAAGCAAAACAAGAACGTGAGAGACAGAGAGTGAGGTGGAGACAATGAGATACAAAACTAACCTCATCAACTGGACTTGCTGTGATTATTAAGCCCTCCTATATTGTCTTAGAGGGAGTTTTTCTCAATGGTTCTCGAAATCTGCCTCCACGTAAAGCATAATACGAAGCAGTCTTCCCTGCAACAAGTAGAGGTAAGAGACGTGCGAGGTGCGCTTCATTGTTGCGCATGCGTCGATTGGGGACGACGTGGTGAGAGAGAGAGAGAGAGAGAGAGAGAGAGAGAGAGAGAGAGAGAGATTAATTTACATTAATTACCACCAGAAAACTTGCAGCAGCATCGAAATCCACTTATAGAAGCAAATCTATATAACCACCAGCAGACTCGTATGTGTGTGTGTGTGTGTGTGTAGGTACCTCCACCATCACCACTACCCTCTCTACCTGCTTCACTGTCTTCTAATTACAGATATAAAGCGTGTGATGACTCGAGACACGTGGCGTAATAATTTCCCGTTCGACGCGTTCAACCTTCAGCGGAGATAAGCGCTGGTGGGTCCTGGCAGAAAGGTCTCGCGAACGTTTGCAGCGCGGATGAAAAGGGGGCGCAGTGACTGGTGCAATTAGTGACATGAAGCAGCGGCGTCTTTGCGAGGGTGATGCATGTGTATGTGAGAGACAAAATCGAAAGTTATAGTGGTATTAATGATAGTAATGATCGTATATCTACCTGTATTGTCTTGTCGTACTGTATTTGACCAAGACCTTGTAGAGGTGTTATTTAAGTGATTTATTTGCCATTGATCAGGCAGACAGGAGAGGACAGTGACCGAGGAGAAAAAAGAAATGTTAGTAATGATAATGTATCTGAAGTAAGTCTTGCTGCACTGCACTTCGTGAAAGGATTTCAGAAATACTATTTGATTAATTTGTCAACCATCTATTAGGAAAAGGGGATGGTAGTAACTGTGGATGAAAAAAAGAGAGAAATGAATACTTGGAACATGACACACGTGTAAGGAAATAAATACAAAACCATCGAGCTTTGAGTAGATGGGTTGAAAATATGAGAAAAGCTACAACCTTGTCAAAAGTGGCACTAAGATTCATATTTTTAAACACTTCGGGCTTTCTCTTACAAGGACTATTTTCAAAGACTACAGAGATAATGCTTCAGGTTTTCATTTATTTCTTCCTCATTTCTTATGCATAATCTTTGTCAACTTGTCACTGGAATCATAAAAGCAACAGTGGACTCCCTAGTAACATCCACTAGAATCTGCTGAGAGTAGCTGACATAAGACGGCGTAATGTTTGAGGATACGGACCTCAGAGTCAAGGTCTCGTCCCTCCCAAACCTTCCCTCCATTGCCCTTCAAACTGTAATGTTACGTATAAGAAGCCACACATACTGGAGGCTTCCCTCACCACCCGGCAAAGCTTCCTCGTGCATTTCATCGCAGGAGCTACCCTCCGACCGCCAGAAAGATCTGCCCCAGGTTGGTCAAAGGATCGCTGAAAGGATCCTCGCCCTCGGCACGGCCAGAGTAATGGGTGTACCGTGTTCCTGGGAAAGCACTTTAGGACCGTCCGCTCCGGCAAGACCTGACAGCAGACTGTACTGGACCTTAGCGCAGGCTGCCGCTGAAGGGGACGAGAAAGGATTGAAGCACGGCAAAAGGGGTGGACCAAAGCCGTGACTAAGAGAAGGTAGATTGCTGCTGACTACTCCAGTGGCACTAGCCTGGATGTGAGGAAAATAGTGAACGCCAAAGTATATATTGTCTCTATGTGTTGCTCAGTCTAATGTTTAGGAAGAGAAGAGGAGGGAATAAAGTCGGTGTGCGTGAGAGTGTACACATGCCCACATTTTACTCTGTTATCTGCTCTCTATTCATCAAACAGGGACGACGAAGACTTATGCGTCTTTTCTTGAATGTTAAGACAAGGAACTTTTGACCGAGAGAACACAACTAACTCCCCCTCCACTGTTCCTCGCATTAATCAACACAGGAGAGAGAAAGGCGGGATTGGCTGCGCTCAATGGAGAGAAAAATCAATGGAAAAACCTGAAGCAAAAGCCATTTTTATTGGTGAGCAAAGTATTTCAATGAAATGCAAGCCGCCCAAAGCTTCCAAAGCAGCTAAAGCCGAGTTACATTTCACCCAACTGAAGTGAAGGGGAGCGAGGGAACGGTGGGAAGGGGCGGGAAGGGACGACACGGGAGGTGACAAAGAAAATATATGAAATTGAGAGAGAGAGAGAGAGAGAGAGAGAGAGAGAGAGAGAGAGAGGAGAGAGAGAGGAGAGAGAGAGAGAGAGAGAGAGAGAGAGAAATTATATAATATATATATATATATATATATATATATATATATATATATAGAGAGAGAGAGAGAGAGAGAGAGAGAGAGAGAGAGAAATTATATAATATATATATATATATATATATATATATATATATATATATATATATATATATATATATATATATATATATATATATATATATATATATATATATATATATATATATATATATATATATATATATATATATATATATATATATATATATAAAGTGGAAGGAAAAGAAAGAAAGATGCAGGAGGACTGAGATTTCACAAGAAAAACTAATGCTGATAATAGTTATTAAACGTTTTTCTCTGTGTGAGGAGTGACGCAGCGAGTGGGCGTCCCAGTGCAGGGGAAGCGAGGGGGTGGCTGGCGGCTCAAGTGGCGAGGTTTTAAAATGCTGTTAATGATGCATCGCCATGAAACTCCCGTCAAGTCTTTGTCCGGCCGGCGTAAAAGCTTTTAGCATGTTGGGGACTGATCAAGTATCGATTACCAACAGTTCAATTGTCCATTTTTTTTGTTCCATAAAAGTTGTTCACACACTTGTCAGCACCACGCGCAGCACATACACAGCCATACACACAACACAGCTTCCCACCCCTTGAGTAACACCATTACCTCTACAACACAGGTTGTCCTTTTTTAACATATTCACTGCAGCTTCTCCATATCTTTCTCGTTAAGGGCTCTTTGACACGCAAATAAAAGCAAATGTTCTCTGCAAGTCGTGAAGCCGAAAAGTAAAAGGTAAAGCATTAGTTCAGTGAAACTGCTGAAGACAGAGTTAAAGTTCGTAATTACAGATATATGGAGGATTACATTCTTTGGCGAAAAGAGTTGATGCTAAGGAAGATGGATGGTTAATCAAAAATTTGTTTATAACATGTGAGCATATTCGATAAACTAAGAACCAAAAAAAAAGAGTAATTCACTCATTTATATAAAAAAAAATGTTTAGTATATTACAACTTTGGGTAACCCTTTGATTGCTTATTGGTACATCTTTCCCTTGATTACTGACCACTCCGAAACACCTTTACTTGTTCTATAGCCACTTCCAATCATTACACCGGGTAGAAATTCCAAAAATCTATTCTTTTAAATGCCTTTCTTTCTTAATAGGCGTTTATATAGACTTCATGCATAACCTCTTGTGCTGTTAACTGTTTCATATCGTAGTGAAAGGGTTCACTAAGAAAGTAAGGCTGAAAACTGCCAATTTACTCATCACTTTCATCTGAAGAGTATTTAATAGTCATGAAATACAAATTTATCCCATGAAGGGCCGTAAGAAAGTGGGATGAGGTGCGTTCAAAGACAATGGCAACACTTCTTTTAGATCTGACACGCACAGACAATGGAGGACCAGCATGGGGAGGGGAGCACAATAAAGATGAAGTTACTGTGTGTGTGTGCGTGTGTGTGTGTGTGTGTGTGTGTTTGAGAGAGAGAGAGAGAGAGAGAGAGAGAGAGAGAGAGAGAGAGAGAGAGAGAGAGAGAGAGAGAGAGAGAGAGAGAGAGAGAGAGAGTATTCAGAGAGCCTTGAAGCAAAATATCGAAAGATTCAGTTTAGTTTCTCAGTTTTCAAGGCATCCAGTCATCGCCAGAAGCAACCAGTGGCGCACAACTTAGCCAAAAACTCCACTAAAAGTCGCCCTGAACTGATAACAAATGTATATGACAGTGGCTCGTGTTTTTAAATGCTTCGTTTTCTCACCAGAATTATTTTCAAAGACCCCAGAGATGATAAGTCAGGTTCTCATTGATGTTCCTCCCTATTAATGGTGAATTTTCTTGCTAAAACCATCACTGGAATCATTAAAAAAAAAACATCCTTGAGGACTCTACAAATTTCCACAAGAATGTTTTAAAAGCAATTCATACAAATAAGACGTTAAGATGTTTCAGGAATACAACTCGAGAAGAGGCGTCATAGGTACGCGTGCGAGTTTCCCCAGACAGTTACCGGTTACCACGTTAATCATCACACCTGAAAGCACACAGTAAAATATCTGGCACTGAAGGGGCGTTGGTATAGGATTTCTAGGACATTTAGGTCTTAAGCCGAACACAAGCCAATAGGGAACACTGAGAGGGGCAGTCTGAGCATCCTTTTCCATTAAGAGATAAAAGTGGCTTAGAAGAAGGAAATGTATCAGTGTGGAGCATTGGGAGGTGAGATATTTTTAAACGCGATCTGCTTGTGGTTTTTAATGGGGATGATGGTATATGTGTTGCTTGCTTGATTGTACAGTGGTAGGAGTACGGGTGGTGGTGGTGGTGTTGGTAGTTGTAGTATAGTAGTAGTAGTAGTAGTAGTAGTAGTAGTAGTAGTAGTAGTAGTAGTAGTACAGACAAAAAAATGACGTCAATATCAGGTGATGGATCTTCATCTCAATGACATCATGGAAGCGGATCTCGTGACATTAAATGACATCCTCACATGCTCTCTCTCTCTCTCTCTCTCTCTCTCTCTCTCTCTCTCTCTCTCTCTCTCTCTCTCTCTCTCTCTCTCTCTCTCTCTCTCTCTCTCTCTCTCTCTCAACGTGTAAATAATGGAATGTGGTCGTCCCTAAGTTCTTTGTGGTAAGGTCACCTACCTACAAGCTCTGTGAGGAATCAAGAGTGTAAATTTAAACAAGCTTGAAGAAATAGGACCTCGAGTCTTACAGTCTTACAGTCTCAGGGCATGTGGAAATTCCTAGTTATTCAGCAGTGGCTAACGTTCAGAGGAAAAGACAGTGTAACATGTCTTATATTAAGGAATGAGCAGAAAGTCACAATTATTCTCTAGTAACTCTAAGTTCCTTGGCTGGATGATACGGTTGTGGTTAATATGCAGTGGTATATAAAGAACACGGGTGAGAGGAAATAGGAAGACAGACCCTTCAAACCTTATTGACTGGACCTGAATAGATGATTTTTTACTGCTTCCTTCCATACACAAGACGGGAAGAGTGGTATTACGTCAGTGACTCAAACACAGGGAGATTGGAACGTTTGTTCTTTATAGTGCGGAAGCTCCCTTTCATTAATACACCACTACTTCATCATCGTGATGAACCTTAACATTTCATAAAACTAAGGTGTTAAACTAGACAGATGCAACCACAGCTCGCAGACGCACATAGAACGTTACCCTGCCGTCTAGAAGAGACTAATGCATCCAAAAAAACTAGTAGCGTTGAACTAAACCGCTACCACTTTACTGCCTAAACTCAGTGGAAGGAATCAGACCCCACTCGCCAGTCCTGTCTAGACGCACTAAGCCAGCCTGGTGTGGTACTGGCCTAGCACCCGACACTCAAACATTTGGGTGAAGCCTTTTCTGCAGTGGAATCATGGTGGCGGATGATGATGATGATGATGATGATGATGATGATGATGTGGAGGAGCAAGAGTAAGAGGAGGAAGAGGACGAGGAGGAGGAGGAGGAGGAGGAAGAGGAGGAGGATGGTGATTACATAGTTTACATAGGATTACATAAGTTTACCACACAGCAACAGACGTTTAAGTCCTTGAACAACTGTAGTGAGGCAGTTTTAAATGTTTAGTAAAGAGATAAGGCAGTAAAGTAGAGGGTTCAGGAGAAGGAAGTGGCATAGGAGTAGGAGGAGGAGGAGCAGCAGGAGAAGTGCACGTGGCCGAGTGAAGGAGTATAGCAGTCTCTAAATTTGGAGGCAAAAAATGTTTCTTCTGCGATGACTGAAAAATGACAGATTACAAGGAGACATGATACAATCCAAGGAGAAGTAGACAAGCAGAGGGGAGACACACACGCTCTTACACGTCCTGGTCTATAAGAAATAATGAAGACAAGAGACAAAATGTTGCTTCTATGATTAATGAAAAATGACAGATTACAAGGAGACTTAAACCGAAAGAGAAATAGACCAGCAGATGAGGGACATACAAGCTCCTACACCTCCTGGTCTATACTCACTGAGGAAGGAAAAACGCAAAAGAAGGTGAAAAAAAAAACACTACTTCTCGTGTCTGGATTCAAATTCCCCCAAGCAAGGCAGCGTGTCTTGGCGGCAGGAGAGGGAGAACTACACGGAAAAGAAGTGCTAGTGTGCGTGTGGGGGTGAAGGAAGCAAGGGTCGTGAAAGGGCGGCTGGTGGGTGCTGTGTCCGCCCTCGCCACCATTTGTCGCTGTCTGTCACACACTCGCCTTTTCTCTCTCTCTCTCTCTCTCTCTCTCTCTCTCTCTCTCTCTCTCTCTCTCTCTCTCTCTCTCTCTCTCTCTCTCTCTCTCATATCCTGCTCTTCCACACGTGTTTACTAGCAGCATTAGTGAGTAGATTAGCAGATACCCTCTTTGTAACCTAACAAATCTCCTGGTATCCGTTCTTTTTCGTGTACTCTCTCTCTCTCTCTCTCTCTCTCTCTCTCTCTCTCTCTCTCTCTCTCTCTCTCTCTCTCTCTCTCTCTCTCTTTCTCTGCGTGTCCCTGTTCTTACAAACACGTGCGTATCATAACAAGTGGCGTCAAGCTAAAGTTATTAATAATTCCCAGATAACAGTGCAAATTGTTGTCGTGCCTTTTTACCTCTTCATCACTATTTAACAGCACCGTGATGTAACGTGTGCTCGTATCATTACTGCTGACATGAGGGCGGACATGAGGTGTGCTGAATATTATAGCGCCTGTGTGTGTGACGAGAGAGAGAGAGAGAGAGAGAGAGAGAGAGAGAGAGAGAGAGAGAGAGAGAGAGAGACGGCGGTGATGTAAGCGGAAACGTGCACATCACACACAGGCTACTCTTCTACTACGTCATAATAATCCCATCATCGAAAAATTAACCAGCTTGCTACTACGCCGTGAGCAGAGTAGGTGGCGCGTGTGTAGCGAACAATTACGAAAGAAAAGAAAACATATTAACCATACAAATAACTGAGAGAGGATACGCACGCAGAAGGAAAGATGATGGAGATAAAAAAAAGTACTGACTTTAAAAACATAAAACAATTTCACACATTGTAAGTTAATACAGCTCCCCCTTCAAATTAATCACGGACTATCTGCCAATAATTGTGTCGCGCTGCCGGCAACAAATCCAGCCTTTTAGCGCCGTTACTGGACAGTCAGGCGGCGCGGAACAAAGAGGAGTGAGAGCCAGCGAGGGAGAGGACGGGAGCTGCTGGGAGGGTGGTGGTGATCGCTGCCGCCAAGCCTTCGTCCGGTGCTGAAGCTAACCTGTCACGGATCGAGGCCTCTTCTTCGTAACAGTGCGCTCTTTGTGTGTGTATGTGTGTGTGTGTGTTGCTTTAGGTTCATTTGTATGCATTTGCATGTTCCCTTATTTGTTTTATGTATGTTCGTGTGTTTTTTTTTCCGTTTTTCGTTTTCATAATTTCTTTCTGTGCTGTGCTACGTTATGTTGTGTTGTGTGTTGTGTTGTCTTGTGCGTGTGTTGTGTTGTGTTGTGTTGTGTGTGTGTGTGTGTGTGTGTGTGTGTGTGTGTGTGTGTGTGTGTGTGTGTTCAAAACAGTGTTGCATCATAAAGCTGCATTTCCTTCTCTTTCACCTTTACTACATGTAAGAATGTCTGATTTCACATGGAGCCTTTTTTTTTCACTTTTTTTTTTTTTTTTTTTTTTTTACATACGAGAGGCTTTGGCTAAGACTAACAAAACTGATGGAAAAAGAAAGGAAGTGCCAGTTCCTAAAGCATACAGTTGAAAAGCAAGTCTAGATTACAATGTGGAGTGTCTACCTTACTCATTGTTTACCTGTTGGTTATCGTATATTATCTCATTACGTTCTGGTTCTCGTACACCACTCTGGGATACGTATTTTCAAGTTCTCACTCCTCTTTGCTTTTTATTAATTCCTTACATTCTCTTTCCCTCTCTCTCTCTCTCTCTCTCTCTCTCTCTCTCTCTCTCTCTCTCTCTCTCTCTCTCTCTCTCTAGCATCTGTCTGAACGTCACACCACACAATTTGTCATCAATTTATATACGTGCGTGTTGTTCTTCATATGTTTGTGATTTATGTTCCATCTTTCTTTTATTCTCACTCTCTTATTTTTCTTTTGACCACCCCGCCTCTTTTTTTTTCACTTTTTTTTACCTGTCTTTTTCCTTCTCCTTCTGAGTCGATTTATTGATCCGCCAGTCTGTTTCCTTCTCTCTCTCTCTCTCTCTCTCTCTCTCTCTCTCTCTCTCTCTCTCTCTCTCTCTCTCTCTCTCTCTCTCTCTCTCTCTCTCTCTCTCTCTCTCTCTTGTTCACGTATCTATTTCAGTTTTAAAAAGGGAAAAATCTCAATATCTACGTGTTTTAATTAACATTTTGCTTTGATTTTTAAATGCTGTATGTTGCATGAGAGAGAGAGAGAGAGAGAGAGAGAGAGAGAGAGAGAGAGAGAGAGAGAGAGAGAGAGAGAGAGAGAAAGGAGGTCGTTGAAAAGAGACAAGACTTGAAGAAAACGTGGAATCATGACGAGATAAGGCGCCACACGAGAGGGAAAACACGAACATTTGGAATTATCATCATACACGTCATGTCTTGAAGAAGAAAATGAGTGATACAGAGTCAAGAAATTACATTACATTCAAGCAAGTGCACGAGATAAGAGGGAGAAAGGAGAAAAAAATATTGAGATATGCGCTAATTAACTATGTATGCGTTTAATATTTGATGCAAAACTTACAGCACACACACACACACACACACACACACACACACACACACACACACACACACACACACAATACAATTTATCGAGGCTACTAAAAGGAGAGTGAGTGTAAGGAGTGTACTTTACTAGCGTTAAGAACTGAAGATTGTAAGCTCTCTCTCTCTCTCTCTCTCTCTCTCTCTCTCTCTCTCTCTCTCTCTCTCTCTCTCTCTCTCTCTCTCTCTCTCTCTCAATAATCGCCTCCCACCACTGCTCTATTTTAGCACGTGTTTCCAGATCTCCGAGAAAACATCCCACAAACACACAGGAAGGCACGTGTTTCCAGATCTCCGAGAAAACATCCCACAAACACACAGGAAGGCACGTGTTTCCAGATCTCCGAGAAAACATCCCACAAACACACAGGAAGTCTTCAAAAGGCTAATGTAGTTAACTTCAGCAAGACATCCCTCTGTGCCCGTTTCACCCTTTGATTGCTATTGAAAATCCGTCACCTGTTGCTACATTTTATTAACCCTAGACCAGGGGTTCTTAACCGGGGGTATCCATACCCCTTGGGGGTATGGGAACCAAAGGCCGGGGGTCTGGGACTCTATTTATGGGTACTGGTAGTTTCCCCCTCTGCCAGTGCGATGCGCGCGCTACCCTACATGACGGTGGTTGACTCTTTCCAGTGTTTTAAATTTGGCCGTTGTCATCAGTTGTCAGTTGAGCTGTTAGCGTCGTAGAGAGAAGACTATTTTTTCCGTCCATCTCTTATTCACATTTTCATGTGAGTGTATCTATATTTCTGTTATACATTGTGTGTGTGTGTGTGTGTGTGTTTGCTACACTATATTGCTAACGGGAGTTAGATCTCACGCTGTAGTAGCATATTATATATATATATATATATATATATATATATATATATATATATATATATATATATATATATATATATATATATATATATATATATATATATATATATATATATATCTTTTATTTATTTTATTATATAATTATGTGTTTATATTGTAGTATTTCAAGCGATTGAAATACTCGTATCTGGAAGACATACTGGCAAATAATAGGATTGGTGATAATTATTTGAACAGTCAAGTGAAGGGGGTATGGGACCATATTTGACAATCCATTGGGGGTATGGAACCATCAAAAGGTTAAGAACCCCTGTCCTAGACGATCTTGCTGGGCAGAGAGAAGATACATATAAAGGATGACTTGTTCCATGATTCCTTTTTGTTGTCAGTTGTACCTTTCGAATTTAAACCCCAAACATACGTACACCAGACCTTAAATAACCAATTCACTGGTATTTAATGCATCGTTCCGTAATCACTAACCACTCTGGGGCATTTATTCTTATTCTACAGCCACCTCCAAACATTATACAGCCTAGAGATTGCCAGATGTATTCGTTTTCATCCCTTACTCTTTTTTTGTAGATGCTTATAAACATTTCATACATTGCTTTTGCTGTTGTAATTGTTCCACATCGCAGTGAAAGGGCACTCCAGGGATCACAGCAGGCAGCAGGTTGAGGTATCCATTGAAGAAAATGTCTCAAGGCTCCTCTCTTTAATCATGCGGACGTAAATGTCGGAGCTAAGTATGAAAAAAGAGAAAGTAATGCGCACTTGAGCTGAAGTGCGCAGTAACACCAAGATAAACAGGATGCAGCTGAGAGAGAGAGAGAGAGAGAGAGAGAGAGAGAGAGAGAGAGAGAGAGAGAGAGAGAGAGAGACCACTACCAACACCATCACCACAAGTTCACAATAAGGCAAGACTAACGCAACGAAGCAACCCTGTAAAAAAAAAAAAAAAATGGTTTACAACTGACGCACACACACACACACACACACACACACACACACACACACACACACACACACACACACACACACACACACACACACAGAATCGTCCATCAGCTCCACGAGATCTTCATTCCATCTTTGCAGCGGCGAGGGGATCGAAGTGATTAAAAATATGATCATTCATTTGTAATGCTATTAAGGCCGGTAGCAGGGGAGGCTTTGGCGGCTTACTGTTGGTGGTGGGAGAGAGAGAGAGAGAGAGAGAGAGAGAGAGAGAGAGAGAGAGAGAGAGAGAGAGAGAGAGAGAGAGATGGGGGACGGAGTGGCTGGGAGGAATGAAGTAATGGAGGAAGAGGAACGAAGGAAGGAGAAAATAGGAAAAGATTAAGAAGACAGGATGTAGTTGAAGAGAGAGAGAGAGAGAGAGAGAGAGAGAGAGAGAGAGAGAGAGAGAGAGAGAGAGAGAGAGAGAGAGAGAGAGAGAGAGAGAGAGAAACATGGATGAGAAGGACTTCTGAGTGAGTGAATCAGTGAATAAGGCTCGGGTGAGAGTGTGAGGTTGAATGGAGGAAAAGAACGTAAAGAGGGGATAGTGGAATGGTGTAGATAAGAGGGATATTGAGTAACGAGAAGTAGGGAGTAGGGAGGAAGTGAGTGAGAGAGGAGGAGGAGGAATAAGGGAGGCGGTGAGACGGGAGTGAGAGGAAGTAGTATTTAGTGTGTAGGAGAGAGAGAGAGAGAGAGAGAGAGAGAGAGAGAGAGTTGATAAACAGGGCTATAATGGCGGTCAGTCCTGGTCAACCACTTGATTTATAACATTCCTTTTATTTTTCAAGGTATGCTTTATGGCCTTCTCTCTCTCTCTCTCTCTCTCTCTCTCTCTCTCTCTCTCTCTCTCTCTCTCTCTCTCTCTCTCTCTCTCTCTCTCTCTCTCTCTCTTCACCGCAAAGTTATCGCCGTACTGAAACAAAGAGGGAAAGCATCACGTACTGAGAACTGAAATGTTTACGTGCAGGGAAAAATTAAATCTTTTTTTTTTTTTTTATGTAGGAGGGATGCTGGCCAAGGGCAACAAAAATCCAATAAAAAAAATCCCACTAAGATGACAGGCTCAGAAAAGGGTCCAAAGCGGTAGTCAAAAATTGAAGGATAAGTGTTTTGAAACCTCCCTCTTGAAGGAGTTCAAGTCTTAGGATGGTGGAAATACAGAAGCAGGAAGGGAGTTCCAGAGTTTACCAGAGAAGAGGATGAATGATTGGGAATACTGGTTAACTCTTGCATTAGAGAGGTGGACAGAATAGGGATGAGAGAAAAAAGAGTCTTGTGCAACGAGGCCGCGGGAGGAGGGGAGGCATGCAGTTAGCAAGATCAGAAGAGCAGTTAGCATGAAAATAGCGGTAGAAGACAGCTGAAGATGCAACATTGCGGCGATGAGAGAGAGGCTGAAGACAGTCAGTTAGAGAAGAGGATCTGATAAGACGGAAAGCTTTTGATTCCACCCTGTCTAGAAGAGCGGTATGAGTGGAACCATCCCAGACATGTGAAGCATACTCCATACATGGACGGATAAGGCCCTTGTACAGAGTTAGCAGCTGGTGGGGTGAAAAAACTGGCGGAGACGTCTCAGTGCACCTAACTTCATAGAAACTGTTTTAGCTAGAGATGGGATGTGAAGTTTCCAGTTCAGATTATGAGTAAAGGACAGACAGAGGATGTTCATTGTAGAAGAGGGGGACAGTTGAGTGTCACTGAAGAAGAGGGGAAAACTGTCTGGAAGGTTGTGTCAAGTTGATAGATGGAGGAATTGAATTTTTGAGGCATTGAACAATACCAAGTTTGCTCTGTCCCAATCAGAAATTTTATAAAGATCAGAAGTCAGGCGTGCTGTGGCTTTCCTGCGTGAAATGTTTACTTCCTGAAGGATTGGACGTCTATGAAAAGACGTGGAAAAGTGCAGAGTAATATCATCAGCGTAGGAGTGGATAGGACAAGAAGTTTGGTTTAGAAGGTCATTGATGAATAAGAAGAGAATTGTCTTTGGAGGGCAGGCAGTGAATTCCCCCTTGTGTTGTGAGACACAAGGGAAGCGTTCAGTGAAGTCACAGCTGGGTTCACAGCACCCCTGATCCAGTGCTTTAGACCTCACTGGAAGGTCTAATCGTGATGCATTTGCCAAGAGGTCACTAAGTGCGATTATTGTTGTTGTTGTTGTTTTTGTTGATGGATTATTGTTAAGTGATTACAACGGAATTGCGAGAGGTACCTGTTGTTTTCTTTTACTTTACATCTTTTTTTTTTATGTAAGAATGAGTCTGGGGAAAGAAAAACAAGATGAGAGAGAGAGAGAGAGAGAGAGAGAGAGAGAGAGAGAGAGAGAGAGAGAGAGAGAGAGAGAGAGAGAGAGAGAGAGAGAGAGAGAGAGAATAAAAGACTGCTAAGTATATTAACAAAAAAAGGGAAGACCATTCATAAAAGTTAGCCAGTTTAATTCCGGAGGTGCCTTGATGTTCTTCTTTAGAGACACCTAAATCGTGGGAAAGAGGAAATTCAGAAATTGGTAGAAAATTCCAGAGTTTACCGGTGAGAGGATGGAAAGACTGGAAATATTTAGGTAATTCTTTTATTATTTTCTTTCTAGACAACAACAACAACAACAACAACAACAACAACAACAACAGCAACAACGAGAAAATGGAGGAGGAGGAGGAGGAGGAGGAGGAGGAGGAGGAGGAGGATGAACACAACGGAGGACAAAGAAATTACAGTACACGGAGGAGGAGGAGAACGAGGAGGAGGAGGAGGAGGAGGAGGAATACAAAGGAATACAAAGGAAAGCCAAACAGCAACAGACCTTTTGGTCCTTGCAGGAGGAGGAGGAGGAGGAGGAGGAGGAGGAGGAGGGGGAGGGAGAGGAGGAGGAGGAAGAGGAGGAGGAGGAGGAGGAGGAGGAAGAGGAGGAGGAGGAAAAGAGGGTGAGGGTTTGTGGAGCGTCAAATGACACTGAAAGGCTGGAATTCCCCTCTGCAGAGAGAGAGAGAGAGAGAGAGAGAGAGAGAGAGAGATGCGATATATGTACGTGGAAAAACAACAACAGAGCAAGGGATAGAAAATCTTAAGGAAGAGTCTACCAGGTTCTTATTATGGTTCAGGTCCTTAGATTCTCATCGAGGCCTGAAGAGAAGCCACAATACAACACAAAATTACCAGGACTCAGCAGTGGATAGATACCGTCTTCTCTGGCTTTACGCGTATCCTCTCAGCTGGCTTCTGAGAATCATGCTACTTACCTACGTACTTGCTTATTATTTTCATTTTTGTGTGATGTGTGACAGGAGTTGCGAAGGATTGTTATTGTTGTTGTTGTTTCTTTCTCTCCTCCTTTTCCTCCTCCTTTTCTTCTCCTTTTTCTTCTCCTCCTTTGTAATCCTGTGTAATCCTCCTTTTCCTCCTCTTACTCCCTCTCCTCCTCCTCCTCCTCCTCCTCTTCCTTCTTCTCCTCCTTCTCTCTTCCTCCTCCTCCTCCTCCTCCTCTTCCTCTTCCTTCTTTTCCTCCTCTTCCTCCTTTTCCTCCTTTTCCTCCTCCTCCTCCTGCTGTTCCTCCATTTCTCCTCTCTTCTCTACAACAAATTATATAACATCTAAAACACATTTAGAAACCACAGCTGACTTCGTTTTATCAACCAACACTATATATTGATACATCTACTTACAATTACTAACCGTCCGTAACTAACGAAACATTGTGATTATGCCATGCCATGTCCTTATCATTGCTACCTCGCAGGAAGGGATGACAGTATGGGGAGTGCCAACACCTCACCGTGAACATGACATGACATTTGTGAAGTCTCCTCCAGTTGAATCAAATGTGTTGCAAGTTTAGACACAGCGGCATTTCGTCAAAGACGCAACTGACAGCAAAAATAAATGAACAACGGAGTAGTTGGTATCTTCTAGTGCCTATTTTTTTTTTTCATTCTAATCCCAATAAATTGTCTACGGATACTCAAATGAGGTAAAAAATAATAAATCGTATCATTTGCAGACGAGAGGATGAACATTACTTCTGACCTACAGTAAAACGGAGCGCCATAAATTGCAGTCTTGACGCGAGGGATTAAGATGCAGAATCACATGTTACGTTGCAATGATTTATGTGCAGCGGCATTTTCATCTGAGGACATCTGGCGTTTTAATTCAGAAAGGGAGCTTGTGCAGGGAAGGAGGGAGGGAGGGAGGGAAGGAAGGAGGGACGGAGGGGTGGAAGAGAAAGAAGAGAGGGACGGAGGGAGAGAAGAGGGACAGAGAAAAAAAGAGGAAAAAAATGAAAGGAGGAAAGGCTGGATGACCGGATGGATGAATGGAATTAAGAGAGGAAAGAGGAAGAAAAAGGAGTGGATGAAGAAGGGAAGGAAGTAAGGTAAAGATAGTGAAGGGGAAATTAGGAGAGGATAAATGGAGTAAAAGAGGGGATGGAATTAGGAAAAGAGGGAGGGAGGGAGAGAGGAAAGAAGGGAGAGTGGGAGGGCGTTAGGAAATGAAAGAGAGAGGGAGGAGGGATATTAGAAAAGGAGGGAGGAAGGGAGGAAGGGAGAAAATTAAGGAGGTAGGAGGGAATTATGGAAGGGATGGAGAGGAGAGGGAAAGGGGGGGAAAGGGGAGTCAGGGAAGGAGGAAGGGAGTCTTTTATTGCTCTCTCCGTTCCGTGTCGTGTTTGCCAAGTTTATGATGTTATATTTTCGGCACAACAGATAACTATAACTTTGCCATAACGAATACCTACGTTCTCTTTTTTTATCTGTTTGAGTGAAAGCTAGATAATTTTTCTCCTACACCAACAGGCTGCTCGGCCACTCTTTTCTTTCCCTTGTGTATGCAAGTCGGCCAAGGGCACAAAAAACCGAGAAAAGTTCGCTATTTTGCAGCTCCCGAAAAATATTAATGAAAAAAGTTAATTAGAATAGCGAATACAAAAAACGAAAGCTAATTTAGTTCTATAAATGGATTCAGTACTCCTCTCCTGAAATATACAAAGAAATACAAAGAATACCAAACGAAGTCCCAACAACAACACGACCTTGAGATCTTTACAAGGCTGTCTGGGTAACTATTCTACGCTAACTATTAGTGGGAGAGACAGGATAGTATAGAAGAAGGTTCCTCACCATCCACCATGCCCTTCACTCCAAGCTGGTCACTATGGGAAATGGTACCATGTTATATAGAAAAACCACATGAGAGTTAACGGGTAACGTCTACTTTTGTTTGTGGTGGAGGGTGTAAATGCAATGATAGTAGTATAATGTGGTGTGTATATCGTAGGTGAAGGCACCTGTGTGGTTGGCGAGGGAGGATGCGGCAGCTTTTACCTGGCGCTTTCTAGGAAGCGTTAATCCAGTTACTCCGCTAAGTGTGTGTACTTTCCCTTAAGGAATACCATACACGGGTTCTCCCTGCAACATTGATCCCAGGTACTTATAATCTCGTAGTTGATCAATAATAGGTCAGGGCCACCAAAAAATACAGCCCATCACCGATCGAAAGTATTAGTAGTAACTGTTAACTCACTTACCTCCTCAGTGCCCCCTGGTACGGCAAGTCCGGATGATGATCACTAACTGACAGGGCTCTTGGCTTTTCACACCCGTTTATAGATCGAGAATGACAGTAGTGGACCATTAATTCTGGGCTGTCTATGTTATGTAAGGAGAGTAAGACTAAGAAAATCAATAAATGAATAATTAATGAACAAAATCAGAGTCCCCTAAAGGAGAAAGTGAACATGTTCATTATTCAGACATGAACAGTGACAACCGCGGATTAGTTTCTAAGTATTTGCCTATTATCATATTTTGAAGTCATTGTTTCTTGTAACATTTGATTGGTTTATTATTAGGAAATGTTCTGGTCATGTATATGTGAATCACTTGAAATTTTTGGAAAGCAATATGATCTCGCCTCTTAGCCTACGCTTGGATGTGGGGAATAGATTTTTTTCTTCAAGGTGTTCCTCGTATGGTTTGTTGCGTAACCGTGGTATATATTTTTTTTTAAAATCTACTTTGAATTTATTTTAATTTCTCAATATTTTTTTTTGTAATAAACGTGACGAAAACTGAATGCTGTATTCTAGATGGGACGTACGAGTGAGTTATACACTGCTAAAAGTATTTTCTCGGATTTGAAAGTGAAAGATCTTCCCACTAATTTATTGGCAATTTTAACGGCTTTAGATCTCTCGACACTAAAACTCCTAGATCTTTTTCAGCATCCACACTTTTGATGGGGACATTACTCTTTTTATAACTTTCCTGCGGATTGCCATTTCCGATATGTAATACGTGGCATTTATCAAAACTGAAGTTCAAGAGTTTTTTTCGGGCCAATTAATGAGTGTCTATGTAATTTTGCAAAATTTGACATTGGGTTGGTGAGTCGCCCTTGCTTGCAAGTTTAGCATAGTCTGCGAATTTTGACAATTTACTGATCCCTTCGTATACGTTGTTCATATATATTATGAAAAGGACTGGTCCTAAGATTGATCCTTGAGGAACGTCACTAGTTACATTGATCTAATTTGAAGATTTACCGTTAATAACTATTCGTTGTTTAGGGCCTGTCGACCAACCATCTATACACGCGGCGAGGTCACCTGTTTTGCCGTGAGCTTTTACTTTGTGTAGGAGACGTTTATAAGGAAATTTATCAAAAGGCTTTTTGGAAATCAAAATAACTACAAATCGTAACCTGAATGCTAGCTTAAAGGAACGCAGCATCTGTGACCAGGCAAGTTAAAGTATCCAACAATAATTGTCTCATTTCTGGAGCAAATATCGGATATTTGCTCATAAAGTTCATTATGTATTACTTGTGTTTGTCCTGGAGGTCGATAAACAATGTCAATTAAGAATCTGTGCGATTTTAAGTTGAGTTCAATGAAGGAGACATTTACGTCAGCTATTCTAGCTGCAAATTTTTTGATAGGGTGGAGACTTGACTTGACCAAGAGGAGCACTCAGCCGCCTCCTCTGTAACTCTTCACTGCTGAACAAAGTGTTTCTTGGAAGTGCAAATTCAACTAGAAAATCTCTGCTCGACGTCTTAATCCAGAATTCTGTCATGCCGTTGACATCGTGTTCCTTCATACACATGATTTCTTCTAAATCTTGGAATTTATTTCTTAAACTGGGCTCATTAAATAACAAAACTTAAGATTCTTGCTAACAGATCGGACACTTTCCTTGTTACCTACTACTACGCTGTCGTTAGTAGTTCCTGTCGTTGGCTCGCGTTTTTTTTATTTTTTATTTTTTATTTGTAGAGATTCACCGCGTCGTGAAAGAGACGTCCTAATCTTGCTGACCATACTGAATCAAAATATAATCCATAATTTCTGAAAAGAATTCTCTAGTCGTAGAAGTTGTCACAGATTTATAAACTGTACCCCTTCCTCTCTCCAAATAATTATGACTCGAGAATTTGTGCTGTACACCTTGACGTAAAATATTTTGAGTGTTAATTTTAGGAAGGATAATAGAAATTATATCTCTTCACTTTAACTTATATTTCTTGATTACCTCACGGGTACTTTCCAGGAAGGGGATCTTATCTTGTTATGTGTACATCGTTTGTTCCCACGTAGATGAGATCTTTTTTGCGTCTTTGGTGACGTCGTCAAAGGCAGAGGAGGAGGAGGAGGAGAAGGAGACGAAGCAAGAGGAAGATGATAGGAGAAGAGGAAGATGGGGGGGGGGGGAAGGATAGTTCTCCTTGGTCTCTTTTTTCAAGTAGCAAATCTTGTCTTCAGTCCTACTTGTTTTGATTACTTCCATGCCGTATGTGGACTGTATTGAAAACTATCGCCAACTAACTGTGCCCTGGCCATCACTCTCTGAGCACATTGTCCCTTGCCGTGACTACAAGACGCAATAGTGATTTCAAATGCAGCCATAGTTTCAAATAGCGTTTTGCATTACGACATAGAACTATTAAATACAGCAATAGTTTCGGTCAGGGGGGGAAATGTCCACAGAAGAAAATGGTCCGGGAGGGAATCTGTCAGAGTACTGAATGTCAGGGAGAAAAAATGTCCGGTGGGGAAAATGACCGGGGCCCCGGGTCACAACACAAGTCAGCAGTGCACTGAGTAGTTGAAGTCATAGGAAGATGAAGAGCAGAAAGAGGTAGAAAGATTAAATAAACACATAGATGAAATAAATATAAACAAGTTAAAAAAAAGTGAGTTTATATTCATGATTACATTTGACTATAAAACAAGGAGGCAAATAAACAAATAGATGAACAAAAAAATAAATAAATAAACAAATAAATAAATAACACGTAATAACTTTTTTTCATTTTCAGCAACTTTAAACTTTTCAAACCTTCCACAAACACGTGACCTTAATTCCTCAAAAAATGTCGATCTATGAGGCAAGTTAGATACTTTGCCTCGGCCCGCACAAATATCACGCACAGCAAATTGAATGTTCGATAATGTCACCGCTTTCATTGACCGGCAAGAGCCAAAGCCAAGGGTGACGAGATTTCCAGCTCAGCAATTTCTTTAACAATAATCGTGATACGCGGCTCTGATTTCAAGGGCTGATGCAAGAACAAAATAGGATTAAACAGACAAGGTAATAAAGTATATCTTTTTGAATGACTGATGCAGCAACAGAGATAAGGTAAGACAATAAAGTATTTTCTATCTTATTCTGAATGAGTGATGCAACAACAAGGTGTATAAGAACATAAGAAAATAAGCTACAAGAAGACATCAGGCGTTACACGCGGCAGTCCATGCATGAACCTTGCTACCTATTTCCACTAATCATTATCATTTATCATTTATCTAATCTTCTCTTAAAGGTTCCTAATGACTCGGTGCTAACAACCTGATTACTGAGTATTCTACTCATCTATAACCCCATTTGAGAACCAGTTCCTTCCTATTTTGTAAAAATCTAAATTTTCTTCCGTTATATCTTACCTTGACCGAGTGATGCACCAGCAAAACATGAGGATGAATTTAATGAGCGGTAAATACATATTACTAAAGAAGCCAAGATTGTGTAATAATGGACTATAATGTTAGCAATTCACAAATTATATTATGTAACCTTTCACTAAAAGTAGCAGGGAAGAAAAAATTACCTTAGACGAAGACAAAATAATGATGAAAAGAATCAAAAGATCAAATAACAAAAACTTGAAGAAAGAAATAAATAAATTATACAAAAACAACAAGTAACAGTGAAAAACAAATATTAAAATAACTCACAGAAAAGAAGAAAAGACAATAAAGAAAGAAAAGAAGAACAAACAATAAAGAAAGAAAAGAACACCATCAGTCAACAAAACAAATAACAGCAGAACAAATATAGATTCACAAAAACGAAATGACAAATAAAATAAATTAAGCAGACTAAAATGCACACACACACACACACACACAAAAAAAAAAAAAAAATGCTCGACACGAAATGAATAAACAAAAAATTCTTTATTGTAAAGCCACTCAAGCTTCTAACTAAACCTTAACTACTCGAAAATGCCCCGGTCAGTAACCCGAGGAATCAATCACATTAATATTACCCATCAACGGATAGACAAATGTGGGCGACAATGTAAGCAGTAAAAGATATGTGGAAAGAATCGTTTGTTTTATTCCAATAAATCTCCTCTGTCTCAATACTCCTCTGTCAACTAACTTGCATTTTCTTAGTTTTTATTTCTGTTAATTTCTTCTCCTTTGTCTGTCTCTCTGTCTAAGTACTTGTGTGTTCTGGTCTCTGCCTGCTTGCCGTTCTATCTGTTTGTCTACTTTCCTATCTGTCTATCTGTCTGTCAGTCTCTATTTGTTCGTCCGTATTTAAGTTAATCATTTCCTTAGCGAGGAACTGGAGCCTTCCTTTTGACAATCAGCCATATGAATATTTTCGATTTTTTTTTTCCGAAATCTCTGGGGAATGGAAGGTTATGCTATTCTAAGTAGAAAATATTTTATGAGTACATATGTTTAATACTTTGGTCTAATAGTGAGAGAGGCTTGAAAAGTGACAGGAAGCACCTTGTTTCTCCTTTCGTCGCGGAGAGCGTCAATTGAGTGGCCCTCCCTGCTGTTGTCAGGCATTAATTTTTGTCCTTCAAAACTTGCTCGTCATTCTCCTGTTAACTCAAACTCTTATTTTAATTTAATTTTTGTCGAGTACAGCTAATCTGGAAGTAAATATATGGCCAGAAAAGCAAAATTGCCAACGTAGCACAGCAGGAGGATGACGTACAAGCTTTGAAACACAAAAATGAATACCTGACAACAACAGAGAGGGCCATTCAGCCGACGCTCGCCGCGACGGAAGGACAAACAAGGCGCTTCCTGTCACTCTTAAGCCTCTCTCACTATTAAACTAAAGCATTAAACACATATACCCATAGAGTACTTTCTGCTTAGAATAGCATAACTTTTCATTTCTCACGAGTTTCCGGAGAAATGGTCTGAACATTCGGCTTAATCGTACCATCTAAGACTCATATCTTCCGATCATTCAAGTTTCTCCACGAGTCTGTAAGAGTGGAAGTTTTTCCTCATCCGATCTGGTCCTGAGTATGTTTATAAATTTGTTCGCACAGGATGTTATTTATTAAGTCGTTAAAAATGTCAAAGATGTCAAAATTCGCGATCGAATGGAGTTTCAATAGTCAAGTAATCTACACCGGTCATTTCCACTGTTGAGCGCCTTCCCTCCATCTCAAGTGCTCTGGTCTGCCTAAAATCTATCGCTAATCATGGTTTGTAAGGAGGATGGCAGCAGATCGGAGTTCTGTTTGAAGGTAAACACAAAAAGTGGAACTGCGTGCAAAAGGTGATTAGATTTCTGCTAGCGAGGTATGTACCCTTTGCAGATCACCTTTGGCGCAAAGAAAAAAAAAAATTATTATTATTATTATTATTAATTATTATTATTATTATTATTATTATTATTAAAATCATCATTATTATTACTAGCAGTAGTAGTAGTAGTAGTAGTAGCAGTAGTAGTAGTGTCAATAGCAGCACCAATACACTTTGGTTTAATAGTGATGTCTATTAATCTATCAATATACCAGAAGGGCAATCCTACACGGACTGGCCAGACTTATTTAGTTATACATCTATCTAAGAAAAAAAATATTTTTCCCTCCTCCGATGTCAAAGTTGGGCCAGGGCGACTCTTGGCATCTTAAGTCAGCGGCAGCAGCGAGTGGTGATTCCCAGAGCGCTGGCCAACTTGATGCAACTCTGGGACTCGACTGATGAATGCATAATTTCATCTCTACAGAGGAAGGGGTAAAAACCAGTGCTACGAGTGACTGTTGAGAAGTTGTCTTGGGGCGACGCCTTGCATATATATATATATATATATATATATATATATATATATATATATATATATATATATATATATATATATATATATATATATATATATATATATATATATATATATATATATATATATATATATATATATATATATATATATATATATATATATGTGTGTGTGTGTGTCTGAACCGACCTTTCTCTCCCTCCCACCCTCCCTTCCTACTTAGGCTCAGGTGAAGGTGATAGTTAAGAGTCTTATATTTGTAATGTAGGTGGTACATGTATTATTGATGTGTATTGTCTAGTCCTACAATCTGTATTCTCGTTGCTGTTGTTATTATTATTATTACTATTGTTGGTGGTTTTGCTATTGTTGCTGTCGCTGGTGTTGTTGTTGTTGTTGTTGTTGTTTTTGCTGCTTTTGTCTTTTATTCGTCTTTCCTTTCTCCTCCTCCTCCTCCTCCTCCTCCTCCTCCTCCTCCTCCTCCTCCTCCTCCTCCTCCTCCTTTTTTCTTGTTCCTTTTGGTGGTACCTTTCTTGTTCTTGTTTGACTTTTGACTTTCGGGTGTTCTGGTCTTAACTTCCTCTGTTCTTCGTCATTAGCCTTCAAAAAAAGCATAGAATAATTTCATTTCCTTAATTTACTTTCCATACCATAAGGACACTGGCAGTATAAACTTCTACAGGAATGAGATAAGTGGAAAACCCAATCTCACAGCTGCCATAGATCCCTTTCTTCACCCAAACCACCACAGTGGCGGCAGCAGCTCGTAAACATCTCGAAGCGCCCCCCACAAAGCCTCCTGTACCCCAAGGGACCTTCACCACTGCTAGGCTTCAGTTCAGTAGTGCAGCAGTCGTCGTCGGGGTGTCGCCGCGGGTGTCGGGGTCTGTCCGGCAGCGCGGTGGTCGTCGGGAACACCGTCCGCCGAAAACGACCTTATCCAATCGTTTTATTGTCTCGTTTGCATTCCTTATCGAAAGTGAAACAGATGCGATATTGCAAACCAGCACGAATATTGCAACGAGGCAGGACTGCTGCGAGAGAGTCTCTGATTTATTTGCGCTCTAATTGCAGACCAGGCGGGGCAGGACGCGTCAGCCGGGGACGGGGCGCCAGGGAGGAGGAGGAGGAGGAGAAACAAAAGTCTGCACGCTGGTGAAATAGTGAGCATAACTGATATATCCTTCATAAACTGCAGAGAATAATCGCTTCATTATTTCTTTATTAACGACATGAACTTAACTTGCGCTGCGATCAATGTGGAAACCTTTGGCAGGAATCGCGGCGTTTAGAGTGTTACGCACAATAATGGAATGAACGACGATGATAACAGGCGACGCAAAAAAATACTGCCATATGTAGATGATCTTGGCGAAGAGAAAAGTAACAGTACCGTAATACTGCCATCTGTGAAGCAAGTATGTTATGTTAAAGAAAATGCTGAAACTGGATATATGGAATTTTTTTTTCTCGCAAAGGCTTAATAGTTATCTACAATTCCTGCTCCGCTAAAATCGATACCCGGAAGGTTGAACTTTCATCTTTTCTTTATGTGTTTATCCAGGGTTCTTCCTGTTGTAAAGTCACCAAACTTAATCATCTCACTGCTGATTAATGAATGCATGACAGTTCTTACCTCCTTTGAAGGAGCTTTATCATATTTCACTCAACAAAAAATTCGGAAATGTAGAGACAAGGACTTCAAATACTTTAATGTTCAGTGTGACACTTTAAAATTACACAAAGTATTTCCCACCAGACCAACTTATTAAGAGTGAGAAGACATGGTAGTGAAAAATTAATAGCTACCTTCCCAAACTAAGATGAACACGGGAAGACCGATACTTTACGTAGACGCACCTGTAGACTTTGTATAATGTTACAATGTTGCTGTCAGTTTCAGTGTTTCAGTATTCAAGTAAAGAAGATGTATGATTCATTCACTGTAAGCACGTGTGTGTAAATCTAGTTGGAATTCTGGACATTATAGAGTGATATGAGAAAGATGATAATGTTGAGAGAGAGAGAGAGAGAGAGAGAGAGAGAGAGAGAGAGAGAGAGAGAGAGAGAGAGAGAGAGAGAGAGAGAGAGAGAATGATAAACTGAAGATGACAAGTAGCAAGCAAGAACACACACACACACACACACACACACACACACACACACACACACACACACACACACACACACACACACGGACAGATGGATGGCTATTTTACTAACCACGAATTTGTAATAATTAAAAACACAAACACATACCTAAAAGCACCCAAACGATACTATTTAACATCTAAAACAATATGCAAACTTTAATACCCATGGACCAAACTAAGATGCGAATAACAAAACAATAACAACACACACACACACACACACACACACACACAATGATGAGGGGGACGGAGTTTATCCACTGGGCGCTGACTGCTGTGGTTTTATTCGAAAGCTACAGCTCTGACCCTTCTCTTCCTCTCTTCTTTTTTTTTTCCCCTACTTCCTCTCCTTCCCTTTGTTTCTCTTCCCTTCAATCTACTTTCCACTGTAGCTCTCTCTCTCTCTCTCTCTCTCTCTCTCTCTCTCTCTCTCTCTCTCTCTCTCTCTCTCTCTCTCTCTCTCTCTCTCTCTCTGCTCGCTCACAGCTGCGACAGGCTTATCGCTGCTGTCTTTATTCTGCTTTCAGAGCCTCGCAGGGACAGTAATTATTCCTGTGTGCGTGTGTGCGAGTGTTTGTGTGTGTGTGTGTGTGTGTGTGTGTGTGTGTGTGTGTGTGTGTGTGTCACAACTTACGTACGTGGAAGAGAAAACTTGCTCCATCTCTTGTAATCACTATTTTTTTTTCCTCTCTCTCTCTCTCTCTCTCTCTCTCTCTCTCTCTCTCTCTCTCTCTCTCTCTCTCTCTCTCTCTCTCTCTCTCTCCCGGGAATGACTGTGCAACATCATCCTTTCAGCATCACACGATTGGTTACTCATGTTCAGTTTCGGCTTCACTTTCAGTTTCAGCATCGCAATGTTCGAGGACTGATCGGCCGCCGCTCTTTGCAGCGCATTCTCTCTCCCTGGTTAATTACCCTGCGACATATTTGGCCCCGAAATATAATTCATCATCCTCTTCATTCTCTTGCACATCTAGTTCAGATTCCCCTCTCTCTCTCTCTCTCTCTCTCTCTCTCTCTCTCTCTCTCTCTCTCTCTCTCTCTCTCTCTCTCTCTCTCTCTCTCTCTCTCTCTCTCTCTCTCTCTCCTTCCCCGCACACCTGGCCTCTCACGTCCCTCAGCCGCAGGTAATTAGCTTGGTGTTGGCTCAGACATGACGTCACCCTCGCATGGTAAACAACACCTCCCCTCCCTGGCCGCGTGTTCCCTCCGCTCGCCTCCCTTGTCCCTGAGCTACACTTTTTCATCAGTACTTTATTGGTAAGCGGCCTTGGTATTTGAAATGTTTTTTGACTTTCATTACGACTAATTCAAAGGCCACAGGGGATAAGTCGAGTTTTCATAGTCTTCTTTTTCGACAGAATATGGAGAATTCTTGTTAAAGTATTACTAAAGTTATGAGGGGATCTTTGAAAATTCCCAATAATTTCCACTGGTTTCTGTTAATTGTAATATGGATAATGCGGTGAAATGTCTCAGGATATTGTCCTTCAGGTGCTGCTTTCCCGGGGTGCTCTAGGGCAGCTCGTCTTGTTTTGTGTCTTCCTTCTTTTACAATTATATATATATATATATATATATATATATATATATATATATATATATATATATATATATATATATATATATATATATATATATATATATATATATATATATATATCAAAAGTATCTGATGTCATTAAAACTGCTGCTTGTCGTGCATACCACAACTAAAGTAGCGTCGAGGTCAAAGGTTTAGTAACATGCCACGCCTGCTCTCAACGTTTTGCCTTTTCCTTCAATCTTGAGTCCTCTGATCTCTTTAGAATCCATCAGATATCAAGTTACGAAGACTGTCAGCAGATAAGAGGACTTCAGCCTGAGGGAAAACGCTCCCCACTTGACAGGAGCTTACTAAATCTTGACATCGTACCTGCACAAGAAACGTTCTTATCTTGTACCATCGATCAGTGGAACAGACTGCCGGAAGAGGTAATCAACAGTAATAACATTCAGTCTTTTCAAAACAACTATGACCGTTATGGCGTTCAGTCCATGAGGAGAGGCGCCCTTTATGAGCACCGACACCCTTGCCTCTGATATTTATCAATCACCAGGCAAGCAATCAATCACTAAAGTAAACAAAGGAAGTAAGTGCGGTATGTTACCTGACTATTGCTACTACTACTATTACTACCATGACTAGTACGTGTTGCTATAAATAACTCCGATAACTCTTGCTGGAAACAACCCTGCTGGTCAATCATGCCTAGCGCCTCCTGTCACCACACGGAAGCTCGCGCGCCAGGTGACAGGCAAGCGACGTGACGAAACCAGCGCCTAACAGATCGCCAAAAATATGTGGGAGGCGACAGAGCCGATAATGGAAGGATTACTGAGGGGGTCCGATGCGCAGGAGCAGGACGGCGGCGGCGGGGAAGGGCGGGACGGGGCGGAATGGGAAACGCAGGTTGGACCACTATGTACCCTCCTTTGTATCCTCCCTTGTACCCTCCCTTCCCAGCGGGTGATAAGGTGTGACGTCGATATCTGCTACGTCAGCGCCCCCTCCCGGAGACCTGAATTAGGTTCCTGAAGAGATTCCAGTTTCCAGTCCAGTTCGTTTTTGCATTACCTGAAGTGCACAGTTGGAAAAATGAGTGTCAGCGGCATGACAGGTACTGGATGAGCTCAGCGTGTGACGAGCGCGTGCACTCAGAGTACGCTAAGCTGCAGGAATTAATGGTTATCGTAAAACCTTCTTCATTTTTTTTTTTTTTTATTACTACTATTACTACATATTACTATCATCTTCTTACTTCCTGCTAACACTCAGGTGATTTTTCATTCGTTATTTTACATTGCTATATCACGTTCTATTATTGACTTTTCTGTTAGTGGCAAAAAAAGCGGCTTTTTGTTTCTTATTTTGTACCATCAAAATAAATATATTGCACTGTTAGTAATATGCAGAGAATAAAAAAAAAAAAGAAAATAGTATCATTGTCCAGAACTCGAGCTCAGGTCTCAGCAAAACCAGACACACGCTATAGCCGACCAGCCATCACGCCACACCGAAAGCTGGTTCTTATTACTACAACCATATTCTTTTATGTAAGAGCGGCTCTGGCCTAGCGCAACAAAAAGAACGAGAAAAAAAGATGCCCACCGATATGCCAGTCCGTTGAAAAAGGTTTAAAAGGATAATCCAAAATTGGAGGATATCTTGAAACCATAACTACATTCACCAACTGACAGCAGAATGAACGAATGCTAAGGAAAATTAGATTACAGTTCTAGGAAAAAGGGCTACTCAGCCTGCAGCCTTGTGGCCATTCAACACCTCATTATACCAAAAGCCAGATACCCGAGTGATGTTTCTTCTCCCCGCAGTGGGCAGAGGATCCTAAACAGTGATGCATGGTAAGGAGGTTCTGGTGAATGCTAATTCTACATCGCCAAGGTTATGGGAAAGTAACTGTGGACTGTAATTGTAATAGATGAGAAGCAGTGGACAGTGGTGAGTACAGAATGTTAGAATAGGCCTTTGTTTGTCATGTAGTGTCATCATAAATGTTGACGATGCTAAGTTCTCAGATAAAGGTGGTTTCGGATTGCTGGAAAAAATAACGATAATAAGGACCTTACTTGTATACTGCCAGAAAATACTTAAAAAAAAATCTAGACCCACATTCTTACGTAAAACTAGCGTCTTTCTGCCTGCCTGTCTTTCCTCAGCAAAACAAAGAGATTCTCTGATAAAGAGAGGTTGACATCCTCGAAAGCTGTAAGATAACGATTATGCTAGCGAAGAGTGAGCAGACTCTAGTCACCGTTCCTACATAAAGGACCTTCTGTCTATCTGTCTTTCGTTTTCCACAAATGTCAAAATCTCTATCCTTTATCTTTCAGCCATCCATTACCTAACGTTTCTGAGCACTCCTGAAGGGACAAACCGTCTTCTGAGCGCCTATCTTTCCTTTTCTGCAAATCGCGCTCTATCTATCCGCAACCCTTCCATTACCTTTCGTTTTGAGGACGTCCCTGAGGGGTCAGTCTTTCCCTGGACGACAGAAAGCACCAGGAAAGAGAGAGAGAGAGAGAGAGAGAGGGACCTCCAGATGCGCCTCCTCCCGCGTCCATACCGTGAACGTCGGCAATATTGACCCTCGCTGATCCCCGATACTCCCCCCGCGGCCTCCGTCACCTCGACACTCTCCTCAGCTGCCTCTCATTGTGCCCCTCAGCCCGCCAGGAATTTCGATGCGAGCTCCACACATTTCGGGAGGCGGCGTATTGATATCTCCTTAAGGGTTCGAGACTCAAACTCCCCCGCGCTACTCACACCACTTTTGAGAGCCATTACATTATCAGAAACCAATAAGTTTTATGTGGCCAGATCTGAGGAGGAGGGTCGTTCCCGCGTGAGCCTTCTTGCGGGTGATGTATCTCGACTGGTGTAATTATTGATGATATCTGCCACCCCT
Source organism: Scylla paramamosain (assembly GCF_035594125.1). NCBI lineage: Eukaryota > Metazoa > Arthropoda > Malacostraca > Decapoda > Portunidae > Scylla > Scylla paramamosain. Next base: position 8,015,250 of record NC_087171.1, on the reverse strand, counting down.
CGGAGACTCTTCCTTTCCACTCTCCCCCCAACCCCCCCGCCCTCTCTCTCTCTCTCTCTCTCTCTCTCTCTCTCTCTCTCTCTCTCTCTCTCTCTCTCTCTCTCTCTCTCTCAACCTTTCACTCCTTCCATGTCAGCTGCCCTTCTGTTTTTCTCTCTCCTCCCGCTCCCACTTTCTCTCTCTATTATTTTTCTTGTCGATTCTTTCTCTCTTTCTGCTCTCCGGCTTCCTGTTTTTTTTCTCTTTTTTTTCTTTCTTGGTGTTGTTTTTACTCTCCCTTGTTCCTCATGATTATATGTAATTATATATAATAAAGTGGAGAAAGAAATCCTTCCTCTCTCTCTCACAAGTTCCTATGAACACAGATGTTCTCTCTCTCTCTCTCTCTCTCTCTCTCTCTCTCTCTCTCTCTCTCTCTCTCTCTCTCTCTCTCTCTCTCTCTCTCTCATTCAGGTCCTGGGCTGGGCGGCCGCAGGTGCATGCCTCCCCTGCCTCGTAATGAGTGTCCCTTCCCTACACTCACCTTGATGACTGTGGCGCCTCTCCCTTCCCTCCTGTCCCCCTTGCCTCCTCTCACCCTCTTCTTAGCCGTATACTTTCCTTCTCAACTCTCTCCTCGCTTCTCTGTGCACGTGCACACACACACAAACACACACACACACACACACACACACACACACACACACACACACACACACACACACACACATTCTTTCCAAACAGCCTACAGTCAATCTATCTGCTTATCATAACTCATCCCGTGTCACACCTACCACCACCACCACCACCACCACCACCATCGCCAGTACAACTACTATCTCATCGCGTTCAAGGAAAGGTGAATGAAGTAAGAAGCTTCGGTATTTATTACACTGACATCGCAAAGTCAACAATAATTCTGAAAATAGTGCCTTAATGCTATGCAAGTAATTTCCTGATTTTTGAGCGTGCTATCTTGGAACTTTGGTTTTCATCACACCTCTGTGCGGCGCCACAGCAGGGAGTGCACGCTGCTCCGGCGCCCCAGCAGGGAGTGTACACTGGTCCGGCGCCCCAGCAAGGAGTGCACACTGATCCGGCGCCCCAGCAAGGAGTGCACACTGGTCCACCGCCCCAACAGGGAGTGCGCACTGGTCACTGGGCTGCACCAGTCAACCAAGGCCACTCTTGGACAAACCATCGAACAAAGATCAGTTCTGGTAAAATAAACCTAGCTAAGCAAATCACAAGACAACATTGACAAATACTTGAAGAACTGGTCTCCCTAAATGCTGCTCCTTCACAAAACACAGTTATTGGTTTTCTTACAGTCTTCTGGCTATATTTTCCAGCCTGCAGTGCAGGTTGTCTACAGCACCGTGCCGTGGATGTGTGACACACTGACTCCTTGAGCCTCCAGGCGACCGTGAGGGATGGCAGCACCACCGTGCAAAAGCACATTTTCGTAAAAAGGTGAGCGAGGTTGCACGTCAAGTTCGGGCATTATATCACTGTACAAGGGTTCCTCCGAGTCATGTGCGGGCCGTGACATTATCACTCGACGTTCTGTGAGGTTAGGCAGAATTTCGTAATAGACGGCTTCCTCGTCTTGATCTGGGGTGTATCCCTGGCCGGTAGTGAACTGCAAGTGGTGGTTGGGGACTTCAGGCTGGGATTGTGCAGGCTGCGACACCATCACTCGGCGTGCTGTGCCGTTAGGCATGATATCGTAATAGAAACCTTCATTGTCTTGGTCTACGGTGAGTCCCTGGCCTGTGGTGAACTGCAGGTGGCAGCGGGGGACGGTAGGCTGAGACTGAAACCTCGCCTTAATTCCTGCAAACAGTTACGCTGACTGAATACAATGAAAAATAAGAACCGAACAAAAATTACTGTAAAAAAAAAAAAAAATTGCATGTAAAGAAGGCTGTGGTGGTGAATGCAAAGAACATCCACAAGTTTGTTGTGAATGAAAGTGGATTATGGAGACAGCACGAGACAAGCCCTCATCATGTGTACTACACACACACACACACACACACACACACACACACACACACACACACACACACACACACACACACACACACACACAAGATGCTAATTCTTGGAGTAGTATTATATTGCATGCATGAAAAATATGATAAAAGGTCATTACTGTATTGATTAGACCAAAAATGGAATACCTGGAATGAGCAGCAGCTGTGTGGCCCCGTGTAAAGGAACACGTGAAAAAATTGTCAAGGTTGCGAAGAATGACAACTAAGATAGGGCCCAGAGAGGCAAGAACTCTCTTTAAATGAAAAAAAAAAAAAAAAAGCTGAGAGAAACACACTTAGCAACACTGGAGCAAAGGAGAGAAGGGAGACCTGATAGCAATTTACAATTTGTGAAATATGATTGAAGAAATAAATAGCGGGAGACGGTCGTTACAGGATGGAAGAGAATTTGCATGCACATGAGGACAAATAAAGAAATAAACTAATAAATAAGATAATAAGGAAAATAAGACAAATCGGTTTCCCATCAAAATACAGAATAAATACAGAATAAAAATACAGGAATAAAGTAAAAGAGAGGGCGGTATCGGCAAAGTGTAAACATCAACTGAGAGAAAGACTGGATGAATGAAGAAATGGAGACGGGACCACACCGGTGCAGCTCTGCCCTTACAAATTATAACTAGGTAAATAAACACACACACACACACACACACACACACACACACACACACACACACACACACACACACACACACACACACACACACACACACACACACACACACACACACACACACACACACAAATACTCACGTGATACCATGGAATTCCATTTCCGACAGACTATTACCACCACCATTACCACGAAAACCACCACTCCTGCTGTTGACGCTATGATTATCATTCTTTCCTGTGTCCCTGAGGAAAAGGTGGTCGTGGTGGTGGTGGCAGAGGATGAAGACTTCTTGCTGGTGGCCAGTTGTTCGTTCTCGGATGTACTAGGAAGAATGACGTCACAGCCCTTGGGTAGGAATCCTTTTATCCACCTGGAAGAGCCGTGAGCCTCCACACTGAGGGTATGAACGCCTTGCAGGACGCTGATAGTGTATCCCTTACGGCTTTTACCACAACTAGCGTACAATACATGCCTCTTCCTTCTTTTCCGTATCCCTGTATCAAATTGCAGCCACTTGCCATTGCGCGGCAAACACTCCTCGGCAGGGAACAAGACAGTTTGGTGATGGTTAGTGCTGTCATTTGACTGCACATTAAGACGGACGCCCTCAAAGTCACTCTCAGGCTTCACAAACAGAGAAGAATTTGAAAATGCTTCACTCCATGTAAACTGCTTGCTACTTATGATTTGCTTTTGTAGTTTCTTCACTACTATGAGAACAGCATTGCAGTCCAGGGCCAGATTGGGACTTTGTGCGCCTCCAGGACTCAGTGATACCAGCAACAGCAGCAGCAGCAGCAGCAGCAGCAGCTGTGGTGGTGGCAAGACTCTTCCCATGACTGTGTGCGTGTGTGTGTATATGTAAGCAGGGAGGGCAGAGAAAATCAGAAAACCACATCCTGAAAGTAATGCCGTGACGTCTTGGTCTAGTGGTGACTAAAGCAGCGGAAGCATGAATGTGTATACTCATTCTTATCTATTTGATTGTGGTTGTTTTCAGTGAGAGAAGGTACCACAGAATGTACTGGGGCAGAGAGGGGAAAGCAGAGCGCGGATATGACTTTAAATTCTATTTCTCCCTCTTTTTTTTGCACTTGACCCAGCTATCTTCAGTGTCCCCGTCCTCTAGGTACAATGAACATACTTAGACTCTCCTCCAAAATCTCAACTTGAAACTTCACATCTCACATTTTGCTAGAACATCATCCTCGTCCTCCTCTTCTGTCTTTGGAACATTACAAACCAGCCATCCAATCCTCCACCGATCACTTTGCGGTTCATTTCTTACTTCTGGGAGGAAAGTAATAAATTCCATCAAGTAACTCGACCGCGCAGTGTTCCGAACGGGTATTTTCTGTTGTCAATGAAGGTCCTTGAATGTTTGGATATTCCTAGTTATGAACTGCATATCAAGACCGAAGATAAAAGAATGATAGCAAAAAACAGCGAGATAATTCGAGGAAGAGGGTAAAATAGATGGAAATTATATGAAAGAGGAAAAGAAGTTGCTTTTCCTTTTCTTTTTTTTTTTGTGATGAATTTTGATGTACATTTCTAATAGTTACAACAATATGTACTGGCAATTCCGTGTCCTTTATAAGTACAAGTATACGTTTCATGTTTTTTTTTTATCTTAACACGTACGTCACTAGGAAACATTTACGCTTCTTCAGCTCTCTCTCTCTCTCTCTCTCTCTCTCTCTCTCTCTCTCTCTCTCTCTCTCTCTCTCTCTCTCTCTCTCTCGTCACACACACACACACACACACACACACACACACATCACGGCGGGCGCCACCATCAATCTCCTGGCCGTCCACTCACTGCTCGCAGGTCAGTCTCGTTTTGTATAATATGTAGAGATGGACGAGCGTCAAAGCTAAATAAAATAACAGTATTCTCTCGCCATTGCTTCCCGGCTCTTTTCAACCAATGAGCAAGGCGTCACCACACACACACACACACACACACACACACATACACACACACACTAAACATTTATTAATATTGTCTCCCTTTTAAACATTCAGCTAAACCCGTCAACTAAACAATTTTTCTTTATTTCCCATATTTTTTTTTCACTACTTGTACAATACTGACCTGCTTTTTTTTATTAATCTTTTTTTTTTTTTTGACGCAGGCACGCAGACAGAGACATGGTAATTCGTAGCGCTGTCTCACCTGCAGGATTGATGACAGGTGTGCAAACGTGATAATACACAAAGCTTTATTAAGACAGGTGAGCGTTAATTGGGCGTCAGTGATTTCATTTATGTGTTGTATTTCTGTAATGTTGATAAGTATGAAATAGAAAAATAACAGTGCCTAACATTTATTTCATTCATTTTTTTACGTGCTAAAGAGCCCCGTTAAATTCACCAAAAGGCAGAAAAAGAAATAGAAAAAAAAAAAAAAGACCGCAGATAAAGCTCCTCTCTAAAAAGTAAATGAGTAAATAAATAAATAAATACACAAGAATAATCAAATTACCTGGCCTGTTTACTTTCTCAGGTGTCTAGGCTCTCATCTTCTGTGACCTCAACTTCCTCAACTGCTGAGTCACTCCTCATTTCTTCAGTACAGACCACAGTGAGACAATTTTTTCCTACGCTCACTTTCTAAACATTATATGCGAACTAGAAATGGGAAAGTCTACTCTTTTAATCCTCTTTTACTTTCCTTTTTTTTTCAGGCGTTTGTAAAGTTTCTGTGCAGTGATTATGGTGGTGTCAATTATTGCATATAGCGATGAGGGAGTTAAGTTTCATTAGGTAACATTAGGGAAGGTCAGGTTAAGTAAGGTCTGTTTATGATAGAAAAAGGTTAAGTGTATGACGTGTGCAATCGATGTCTCTGATGTTATCTAAAGAATAATATATATTTAGTAGTATTCATAATTACTGTTATGACTGTTACTGTCAGACTAAAACTAAAACAAAATGAAACGAGGATGAAGAGAAAGAGAAGGAAGGAAAACGAACATAAGCACATGGGAAGAGCAAACAAGTCTTTTAAAATATATACTTTTAGTTATTTATTTATTTTTTATTTTTTTATTTATTTATTTTTTTTTTTTTTTTTCATGGACCGGCTGGAATTCATTGATCTGACTTTAGAGGGGAAAAAAAAAGGACAAGGATGAGAAGGGCAATAACAGTGACCATGTGAGGAAAAAAGAAGAAAGAGAGGTTTAAAAAGGAAATTCATTCCAAACAATTGTGAAAAAAAGAAGAGGATGATGAAGAATAGAAAACAAAAGCTAAACTAAGAAGAAAGGGTGTGAAAACAAGACGATGAGAAGCAAAAAAGTAAAATAAATAGACGGATGCGAAAAATATGGGAAAAAAATAAGTAGAAAAGACTTTAAAGAGGAGAAGAAAGAAGAAGAGAAGTAAGACAAATAACAAAGCAACACAAACTTTCACAAAGAAATCACGAAGAATATGAGACACATCACCACTTATGAAACACGTCGTAGTAAACTAAAGTATCTTAACTATGGGAAAGAAAATGAAATAAAGAGAGAGAAGAGTACAATGAAACGAATTAGGATAAAAAGTTACGAAGAGCAGGAAATATTACCACACATGAAACATTACGTAATAAACTACTATAGCTATGACACAGAGTAGATGACAAAGAGAGAGAGAGGAAAAAGGAGAAGGAAATTAAGTAGAAATAAGGAAAAAATACAGGAAAACGGACGACATTACTAATTGCAAGATGTGATGAAATAAACATCATCATCATCATCCAGTGTACGTGAACCAAGACGCACAGAAGCGAAAACGAAAGGAGAGAACCTAACAGAATGAAGCGGAGGAGAAAGAGTCAAAAGCCAGAGTTTTCAAGCAGAGTGAAGCTTAGTCCCGTTCATCACTATAGCCTAAAATGATTACGGGAACTCTGCTTTTTTTTTTTTTTCAACGTGTAACTTCGTGGATGGGGATCGGCAGGTGGAGGGAGGTAGGGAGGGAGGGAGACGCGAAGGGAAGGGAAGGGTGAGGAAGGGTGAGGCAGGGAGGCAGGGAGGACAGTAACAGGGTCGTGCAGTGTTTGTGTCAGCTGTAGTTTGTTAGGACTGTTGTTTATGAAGTATTTTATTATTTAATCTGCAGCCCCGCCGAGCTGAGGGTGACTGATGGTTGCGAGAGAGAGAGAGAGAGAGAGAGAGAGAGAGAGAGAGAGAGAGAGAGAGAGAGAGAGAGAGAGAGAGAGAGAGAGAGAGAGGCAGAGAGAAAGGCAGACAGACGGGCAGACAGACAGGCAGACAGACAGAGACAAAAAAAAACAGTCATATACATAGACACAGACAGACAGACAGAGATAGAAACAAGGACACACAACACACACATAGGCAGACAGACAGACATCCAGACAGAGACAGAGAGAGACAAAGAGAGACTGACAAGCAAAGAGAAAGAAAGAGTGAAAAAAAAAAGAATAAAGAAGAACGTATATGCAGAAAGACGAACACACACACACACACACACACACACACACACACACACACACACACACACACACACAACACACACACACAACACAACACAAACATCCAGGTACACAGATAGATAGATAGATAGACAGACAGATAGACAGACAGAAAGAGAGAAAGACAGAGAAACATGACTTAATGGACGCGAAAAAAAAAAGAGAAGAAAGAGTAGGGAGAAAACAGAAAAAGAGGTAAAAGGTGAGAGAGAGAGAGAGAGAGAGAGAGAGAGAGAGAGAGAGAGAGAGAGAGAGGAGAGAGAGAGAGAGAGAGAGAGAGAGAGAGAGAGAGAGAGGTAGGGGGAGAAATAAAAGAAGGAAGAGGGGACATGAGGAAGAGAGGGGGAGGCTGGAAGGGTAAGAATAGAAACGATTAGAAGGGAATGGAGTGTAAAAATGAAATACCAACATGCCAATACATTTAGAGAGAGAGAGAGAGAGAGAGAGAGAGAGAGAGAGAGAGAGAGAGAGAGAGAGAGAGAGAGAGAGAGAGAGAGAGAGAGAGAGAGAGAGAGACAAAGGCAATCCGGCAAATGCAGACAGTTAGATATACAGACAGATAGACACAGAGAAACAAACAAACAAGCAGGCAGACAAGCAGATAGACAAACAGGCAGGCAGACAGATAGAGAGAGGTAAATAGGCCAGCTTATAGCCAGACAGGCAGGCAGGCAGACAGACTGACAGACAGACATACACTGTCAATCATAACCAAAACTTTCATGAACTGTAATGTCACGAAAAGTTCTTGAGTTTCACATATTAAACTGGTGACGCACTGTCCTCCTCCTTGCTGCCTCATATCATGGAGCTTACTCTCACCACAACACTGCTAGTATTCAATGTGGTTCGTCTGATCTGGAGAGTCTTGCTACAATAAGACTAACACTATAAAGCCGCCACCTTTTTATCTGGAGACTTACACTAACATGATAGTAAATCCTTTCAATTAGTAGCACCAGAAGCAATGTGTGAAGTCTTTAGTCTACAGGAAGCTTACCGATGAAAAGAATAGATTTTGCAATTTCTTCCCATTTCAAAGATTGGGTGTGGCTGGAGAACAAGTAAAGATGTCTCAGAGTCTTTGGTAATCGGGTAAAGGTGTACCAAGTGGCAGTGAAAAGAATTTTTTTTTCTTTTGGCTAGGAAATTTTCACCACTATACGACTAATGCATCTTCAAGGACATCACTTAGAGAGAAGAAAAAGTGAAGTAGTGAAAATGTTTTAGTGCTTGCTGTTTTATTCTTACTAGGGTTAGTTGAGTAAAATATATCATTAGCTGTTAAAGAGATAAATTGTAGAGTCAAGGGTCTATCTCGTTACGCTAATATGGGAATAAAACGCGGTAAAAGGGAATTCTTTCGTGGTTGAAGAAAAATACTGAACCGCAAAAATTCCATTGTGAAGAACTTCTAATAGAGTATTTTGAAAGCAGAATAGTTACATAAATACACATACGACCATTTAAGAAGAAATTCCATGAAATTATTCTGTACCGACGGTATCTGCTGCACTACACACTACCAATAAACTGCGCACGGAAGAACAGAACAGAACAGAACAGAACAGAACAGAACAAAGTTAATACACATGAAGGCCAAGGTGACACGAATACCTGACCTCGGAAATTACTCCATGTCCAGGTATGTCCTCGCAGGGTCTCGATGAAGGGAATTGAGTAAACTGATGCAGGACTGACGCAGAGCTCACGCACGGATAGCGGGACTGATAATACTTACATAGTAATACATATGCCGGGCAAAGAGCAACAGATCTGGTCCTTGCATGGCTGTCTGAAGTCTCACCCAGCCTTCAGAAATATAGTGTCCAACCATTTCTTATTTTCTTTGACTTTTTTGGGAACAGGATAAAGTTTTGTTTTTTTCTCTCCTTTCTGAGCCATTGACCAGACCCTTTGACACGTAAGAAAGGATAAAGGGATAGGACAGTAATAAAGAAGGCTTCTCCCCACCCCCACCTTCCGCTACTAACTGACAGGCACGAAAACTCATCATTAAAAACACCCGCTCAAATCAACTCCTGAGATACGACTACATGCAATCTAACGTCTTGCTTTCTCTTCCCCCTTTATTTCTAACTGAAGGAGACGCTGAAGGGGTAGTGTGGGGTATGGAAGGACTCTCGTATCCGTGGGAGAAGTGGAAGAAATGAAGTATGAGAGGAAGGTGGTGGTGGTGGTGGTGGTGGTGGTCTCGATTAACAGAACGCGGTGCGGATTTCGTTGGCGGCGATCCGGATTAGACAGAATTCCATATTGAAGGGGGCAGAGAGAGAGAGAGAGAGAGAGAGAGAGAGAGAGAGAGAGAGAGAG